>NC_046160.1:27107226-27269726 GCF_011064425.1 Rattus rattus | reverse complement strand
AAAAATCTACCAAAATAATGTCTCAATTCTGAAGATCAATGCCCCAAATACATGAACACCCACATTGGTAAAATAAACATTAATTACTAAAGTTCAAATCACACATAGAACCCCACACATTAACACTTCCCTTCTCACAAGTGGACTCATAAGTGGACTCATAAAAAGACATTCTAGCTTCCTTCTGGTCTGAACCAGTACCCTGAACAGACCTTGGGCACTGGCTCTGCACCCAGTCACACAACACCCAGAGAAGCCTGGATCCCAAGTGCTCTAACTCACCCAGGATCAGAAGTACTCTGAAATGCCCAGGATCACAGGATCACAGGACAACAAAGGAAACTGGACTCCCAGAAGATCTAACACAACAAGGAGCACTGGACACACTCAAGACCACAGTTAAAACAACAACTAACCCTGGCAGGAACCAGGGAAACCTAAACCTCACCAGCCAGAGGCATAGGTTTCTTCCAGTTTGCACCTGTGCATGGAGCAAACCCAGAGCTCTGTCTCCCCACCCATTCCTGCAACCACTGAGAAAGCTTGACTTCCAGGAGATCTAACATAACCGGATCTCAGGAGTCTAGTCACACCAGGATTTCAGGATCCTAGAGACAGCTAGACTCCCAGGAGCTCTGTCACACTCAGGATCTCAGGATCAAAGGATCCCAGAATTACAGGATCAGAGAGTCAACTGGACTCTGAGGAGTTCTGACAGAACCAGGATCACAGGAGGGACAGGATTCTGCTAGAGACATCAAGGGCAGGTAACACTAGAGATAACCAGATGGCAAGAGGCAAGGGCAAGAACATAAGCAACAGAAGCAAAGGCTACTTGGCATCATAAGAATCCTGTTCTCCCACTACATCAAGTCCAGGATACCTCATCAAACCAAGAAAGTGAGATTTGGATTTAAAATCACATCTCATGATAATGATAGAGGATTTTAGAAAGGATTTTAGAGGATTCAGAAATACAGGAGAACAAAGGTAAACAGGTAGAAGCCTTTAAAGAGGAAACGCAAAAATACCTTAAAGAATTACAGGAAAACACAATGAAACAGGTGAAGGAATTGAACAAAACCATACAGGATATAAAAATGGAAATAGAAACATAAAGAAATCACAAAGGGAGACAACTCTGGGGATAGAAAACCTAGGAAAGAGACCAGTAGTCATAGATGCAAGCATCATCAAAAGAATAACAAGTAATAGAAGATAGAATCTCAGGTGCAAGAGATTCCATAGAAAGCATTGACATAACAGTCAAAGAAAATGCAAAATGCAAAACAATCTTAAACACAACGTTAAGGAAATCAAAGACACAATGAGAATTTCAAACCTACCGATAATAGATATAGAAGTAAGCAAAGATTCCCAGATTTACTTAAAGGGACCGTAAATATTTCAACAATATTATAGAAGAAAACTTTCCTAACATAAAGAAAGAAATGCCCATGAACATACAAGAAGCCTATAGAACTCAAAATAGACTGGACCAGAGAAGAAATTCTTCCTGTCAGAAAATAATCAAAACACCAAACACACAAAACAAAGAATGAATATTAAAAGAAGTAAGGGGGAAAGGTCAAGTAACATATAAAGGCAGATCTATCAGAATTACACCACTTCACATCAGAGACTATAAAGGCCAGAAGATCCTGGGTAGCTGTCATACAGACCCTAAGAGAAAACAAATGCCGGCCCAGGCTACTATACCCAGGAAAACTCTCAATTAATACGGATGAAGAAACCAAAAAATTCCGTGGCAAAACCAAATTTATACAATATCTTCACAAAAATCTGGCCCAACAAAGGATAATACATGGAAAAGTCCAACACAAGGAGTTAAGATACACCCTAGGAAAAGCCAGAAAGTAATCTTCTTTCAACAAGCCCAAAAGATGATAGCCACACAAACATAATTCCATGTCCGACAACAAAAATAATAGGAAACAAAAATCACTTTTCCTTAATATCTCTTAACATCAATGGACATAATTCCCAATTGAAAGACATAAATCTAACTAACTGTATACATGAACAGGAACCAGCATTTTGTTGTATACAGGAAACACACCTCAGTGACAAAGACAGCCACTACCTCAGAGTAAAAGGCTGGAAAACAATTTTCCATGCAAATGGTCCCAAGAAACAAGCTGAAGTAGCCATTCTAATATGGAATAAATTTGGCATTCAACCAAAACTTACGAGGAAGAACAATTTATACTAATAAAAGGAAAAAATCTACCAAGATGAAATCTCAATTCTGAACAGCTATGTTCCAAATGCAAGGGCACCCACATTCATAAAAGAAACTTTAGTAAAGCTCAAAGCACATGCTGTACCTCATACAGTAATGATGGGAGAGTTTATCACCCCACTCTCAGTAATTGACAGATCATGGAAACCAAAACTAAACTTAGAAACAATGAAACTAATAGAGGTTATAAACCAAATGGATTTAACAGATATCTACAGAACATTTCATCCAAAAACAAAAGAATGTACCTTCTTCTCAGCACCTCATGGTACCTTCTTAAAAATGACCATATAATCAGTCACAAAACAGGCCTTAACAGAAGGTTGAAATAATCCTTTGCTCTTATCAGATCACCCTGGACTACTAAGGCTGTTTTTCAATAACAACAAAAAGAACAGAAAGCCCACCTTCACATGGAAGCTGAACAACTATCTACTCAATGGTAACTTGGTCACAAAAGAAATAAATAGAGAAATTAAAGACTTTTTAGAATTTAAGGAAAATGAGGGTATAACATACCAAAACTTATGGGACAAAAGGAAAACAGTGCCAAGAGTAAAATTCATATTTCTGAGTACCCCCCAAAAGAAAACATATAGAACACACTAGCAACTTAACAATACACTGAAAGCTCTAGAACAAAAGGAAGAAAATACTCCCAAGAGGAGTACATGGCAGGAAATAATCAAACTCAGGGCTGAAATAAACCAAGTAGAAACAAAAAGGACTATACAAAGAATCAACAAAATGACTAGCTCGTTCTTTGAGAAAATGAACAAGATAGATAAACCCTTAGCCAGTCTAAGAGAGGACACAGAGACTGTATACAAATTAACAAAATCAGAAATAAAAGGGAGGCATAACAGAAACTGAGGAAATTAAAAAAAAAAATCATCAGATCCTACTACAAAAGCCTATACTCAACAAAACTGAACAATCTGGAGGAAATGGATATTTTTCTAGAAAGATACTATGTACCAAAGTTAAATCAGGATCAGATAAACCATCTAAACAGTCCCATAACCCCTAAAGAAATAGAAGCAGTCATTAAAAGTCTCCCAACCAAAAAAAGGCCAAAACCAGATGGATGTAGTGCAGCATTCTATCAGACTTTCAAAGAAGACCTAGAACCAATACTCTTCAAACTATTTCACAAACTAAAAACAGAGGGAACAAAGAAGACCTAACACCAATACTCTTCAAACTATTCCACAAAATAGAAACAGAAGGAACATTATGCAATTAGTTCTATGAAGCCACAATTATGCTTATAACTAAACCAACAAAGAAAGTGAAACTCATACCAATTTCCTTTATTAATATTGATGTAAAACTATGCAATAAAATTTGGGCAAACTGAACTCAAGAACACATCGAAATAATCTTCCATCATGATCAAGTAGGCTTCATCCTGAGGATGCAGGAATGGTTTAATATACATTAATCCATCAATGTACTCCACTATATAAACAAACACAAAGGGAAAAAAAACCACATGAACATCTCATTAGATGGTGAGAAAGCATTTGACAAAATTTTACACCCCTTCATGATAAAAGTCCTGGAAAGATCAGGAATTCAAGGACTATACCTAAACATAATAAAAGCAAACCAGTAGCCAATATCAAACTAAATGGAGAGAAACTTGAAGCAATCCCACTAAAATGAGGGACTAGACAAGGCTGCCTGCTCTCTCCCTACCTATTCAATATAGTACTCGGATTCATAGCCTGAGCAATTAGACAACAAAAGGAGTCAAAGGTATACAAATTTGAAAGGAAGAATTCAAAATGTCAGTATTTGCAGATGATATAATAGTACACTTAAGTGACTGCAAAAATTATACCAGAGAACTCACACAGCTGATAAACAACTTCAGCAAAGTGACTGGATATAAAACTAATGCAAACAAATCAGTAGCTTTCCTCTACTCAAAGGATAAACAGACTGAGAAAGATATTATTTGATTATTATTATGATGGGAAAACAGTACCCATCATAGTAGTCATAAATAATATAAAATACCGTGGATGACTCTAACCAAGCAAGTGGAAGATCTATATGAGAAGAATTTCAAGTCTCTCTAGAAATTTAAGATGTCTGAAGATGAAAAGACCTCCCATGTTCATGGACTGGCAGGATTAATATAGTAAAACTGGCCATCTTGCCAAAAGCAATCTACAGATTCAATGTAATCCCATCAAAATTCCTATGCAATTCTTCATAGAGTTCAAAAGAGCAATTTGCAAATTCATTTGGAATAACAACATACCCAGGATAGCGAAAACTATTCTCAATTCTAAAAGAAGTGGGGAAATCAGCATTCCTAACCTACAGCTGTATTACTGAGCAGTAGTGATAAAAAGCAAACAAACAAACAAAATAAACTGTATGGTATTGATACAAAGACAGTTAGGTAGATCAATAGAATAGAATTGAAGACCCAGAAATGAATCCACACACCTATGGTCACTTGATCTTCGACAAAGGAGCTAAAATCATCCAGTGGATAAAAGAAAGCATTTTCAACAAATGCTGATGGGTCAATCGGAGGTCAGCATGTAGAAGAATGCAAATTGATCTATATTCATCAACCTGTACAAAGCTTAAGTCCAAGTGGATCAAGGACCTCTACATCAAAGAAGACACACTCAAACTCATAGAAGAAAAAGTAAGATCTTATACAATCAACTTAAGGGAACACCTGATAACTCTAGTATAAAAAGGAGCAAACACATGCAAGAGGAGTAGACAGAAGGAAATAATAAAACTTAGGGCTGAAATCAATAAAATAGAAACAAAAAATGAGCAATACAAAAAATGTCAATGAAACAAAAGGTTGGTTTTGCTTTTTTTTTTTTTTTTGAGAAAACCAGCAAGATAGGCAAACCCCTAAAGTAGAGGCAGAGAGATATATCCAAATTAAAAAAAATCAGCAATGTAAAGAAAGACATAACCACCGATTCCAAGGAAATTCAAAGATTTAGGTCTTGCTTCAAAAACCTTACTCCATAAAATTGGAAAATTTAACAGAAATGGAATTTTTGTGATAAATATCACTTACCAAAGTTAAATCAAGAGCTGATAATCTAAATATACTTATAACTCATAAGGAAATAGTAACAGTCATTAAAAATCAACAAACAAAGAGAATTTCAGACCAATTTCCTTTGTGAATCTTGATACAAATATACTCCACAAGATACTTACAAAGATCACCCACCATATTTAGTAGGCTTCATCTCAGAGATGCAGAGGTGGCTCTGCATACAACAATCTATCCATTTAAACCACCATAAAATAAAAAATAAGAGAAAAATCGACATGGTTAACTCATAGATGCTGAAAAAGCCTTTGATAATTTCCAACACCACTTCATGGTAAAAGTCTTTGAGAGATCAGGAATTCAAGGCATTTACCTAAGCAAAACAAAGGCGTTATATAGCAAACCAATAGCCAATATCAAATATAGGAAGATTTAAAGAAACTCCACTAAATTAAGGATAAGTCAAGGCTGCATTCTATCTCTGTATCTATTCAATATGGTACTTGAAATTTTATCTAGAGCAGTACAACAACTGAAGAAGATCCAGGAGATAGTTGAAATTTTATCTAGAGCAGTACCACAACTGAAGAAGATCCAGGAGATATAAGTAAAAAAGGAAGAAGTCAGAGTATTGCAATTCTCAGGTGACATGATAATTGGCCCCCAAAATTGATCATGTATATAATTGGCCAGAAAAATTATACCCAAGAACTCCTCCAGCTGATAAACATCTTCAGCGAAGTGGCTAGACACAGAATTAACTAAAAATATCATTAACCCTCCTTTATACAAATGGCCAACAGACTAGAGTCTAGAATGTTGACAATAGCATGTTGGCTACTGTTCCAATGATGTTCTAGAGGGTTCACGTGTGTTTCCAAACTTCTTAACGAAAGCATAGATAGAGAAAAATTATCATCAGAAATTCATTGCCAATCAGCAGGAAACACAGTATTCAGATGTATTTATGAATGAAATCAGATATTTCCATAAAGTAAATGATGATAAAAGAACTTAGACCTAAGAACTTCAATTTAGCGTTGGATGTCAGAAACTCCTAAGGGAAGAATACTTGGGAACATCAGACTTGACTTCTTAATATCAGAAATTTCCAGTGAATTTCCACATGAAGAAAGCCCTACAAACCCAATGTTATTTACCCTCTCTTTGGGGAAAGCTGCTCTGGAGAGTAATGGAGTAATAGACTGTGTTTAAAGCAGTAACAAGAAACTGGCAGGGAGCCTTTTAAATGGGGCATCAGTGCAAGTGAACACTCATACAGAGGATTGCGTAAGAATTCAAACTGAGGTGAATTCATAATAGAACTTGACGTTGGGTGATTTGATTTAGCAAACTGAAAAGAAAGAATACTTAAAGATGTTGAGGTTTGTGGTGGTTGCTGTGTATTAGAAAGATACATACACATTTAGAGAAAGGTCCTGAGATTCCCTTAGCTGAAGTGTACTTAATAATATGAAATGGGATTTTTTTAACCTACTGTACTATAGCAGGTGTTGCACTCTTTACTAAAACAAGCTTCTGGAATGTCATGAGAACAATAAAGACAACAGAAGCTGCAGATGGAGCTCCCTCAGGACAGAAAGAAGCATGAAGCAAACAGCCCAAAGTTTTAAACTAAGTCATGATTCTAAAAGTATTCCTAATAATGATAGATTCTGCTGAATGATGAGAATGGTCAGGAAGCATCTCTAACATTATGAAGAACTACTCTCAATCGTAAGCAACAACATTCCACACATACAAGAGAACATGAAAGACCCTAAAATGTTCCAGAATGGAATTGGCCTTCCTCCCACTTCTTTGGCTATCCTTCCTTGAGTTTCCTTCATTTGGTGCTCTTTCTTTAAATGTTTCTTACTCACTCATTTTTAAAAAGAATTTAGTCATTGGTCCTTTCATTTATTGGAATAACTTTGGCAAAAAACTTGATTACTGATACTTTCCAGTAGCCCTGGGAGGGGTCTGTTTGACCAACAAGAGCAAAGCCAGTCTCACTGAAGCAATAGCTATCCTGGGCTCTTAACAGTGATAATCAAATCAAGGGTTATATTGATTTGATTATCAAAGGTTAACCTGACTCTCATGGAGCCAGGTTTCAGGAGTTGTCTTAACCAGAAGACACAGTACCTACATGTCCCAAGGTTATTTTATCGAATTCAGGGTGATGCAAAACTTTGAAATACAGAAATTTATATATCTTGTACATACATACATATATATATATAGTATATTTAGATATGTATTATATAGATAGATATTAAATATTTAGTAGAAATTGGAAAGTAGAACATCTTAATGTCCTAACTAAAGACCAACGTGCAATGGTGGCTTCTCAGGCAGAGAAGGAACCCTGATCTCTCATTTGCCTAAAGGGCTCTTCTCTAGTTTGGATTTGCAACCCTTCCGTGACTGTGCACAAAGGTACTTTTACTGGTGAGTCCTCAATAAATATTGTTTTACATTACCTAATCCCTAGTTACATATACAAAATACTTTCATTTTTAGATAACGGGTGTATACTATAATTCACTAATGCTGCAAAATTTCCTAACAAGTTCTTACACTGTTCTTAACTAAGAACAATTTAGTATTCATTGAAGAAAGGTCCTTGTTTGTAGAATATTTCTAATTTATCAGATTTCTTTCTCCATTTTTTTATACAACCATTGTCCTTTAATTTCCCCATGGCACTACTGTAGTGACGACAGAAGAGGATATACAAGAATACTACCTATATACAAGAGGGAAAGAGATAGGCCAAAAGTTTCAGTGTTCTGAATTTTTCACCTAGCCCCTGTGAAATATCTTTATTACTGAAATCGTTGCTACCTTTCAACAAGGAAATACTTATTTGTCTAAATAAGCTAGGGTAGCTAGCATTTGGCCTACTTAAAAGTAGTAATCATAGGCTTAGATCAATAAATACACCTTGGAAGCAAACAAAAACATTTCAATGAAGGATATATCATTTTCAGAATCATAGCATATATTTTGACCATTTCCCTTTAAAGGGTACAATTTTGTATATAATTTTGGATGATTAGCATTCATTAATTTTTTTTATGTGGTGGAACTGTGCTGCTTAGATACCTATTGCTCCATTTGTGACAAAAACATTTGAATAGGACACAAGTAAAGTAAAAACAGGTCAGGTGTGTGATAGATCCTTCATCTTCCATTTTATCCAAGTCCTACCTTTTCAGTATGCCTGGTGCTGCTTCTGCTGCTGTTGCTATGATTTGTCAGTATCTCTCAAGGGATGCTACATTAAAGGCTTGGTCCTACCAGTAGATCTGGGGCAGTCATACAATATTTAAGAGGTTGCGTGCAATCAGTTGGAAGTCCTTAAGTCACTGAGGGAATTTCTTGGAGGAGACTCTGATCATGATACTTTCGTTTTCCCCTTTCTTTCTAGTTCTGAGGTAGGAAGTTTGTGGTACTATGTGCTTCTCACTATTCCTACATGAAGTGAGCATCAGAGGTAGGAAGTAACAGGGCCCTTGACCTCAGATCTTCTCAGCATTGAAATAAAGCTTGTATTTCTATAAAGTTAATTATTTAACATATTTATCATGATGACAAAAGTGACCCACATGATTATGCAATGTGTCACTTTACCAATTTCAGGAACATAGAGAAGGGTCAAATAAATGGGAGACCATTGAAGGAGGTATGCAGTTTTTAAGTCAGGGTGGCTCTTTCTTACTACTCATTTGAGGCATGCTAGGCATGAATGCACACAAACACACACACACACACACACACACACACACACACACACACACACGCACACACACACACACATGCACACATACACTCACACACACATACACACACACACGCACACATGCACACACACACACTCACACACACATACACACACAGTCAAGATCTAGCAAATTAACCTTAAAATGATTTTCAGCTTGATTGTATTTAAGATTTTCTTCAAATATTCATATGTTTTGGTTCAAAATTAGAAGATTGATAAATTATCATGGAGTTATCAAAAATCCATTCAAAATTATCTATAAGAATATTGTATAAATGACTTATAGTAGAAAATATGGGAGAAAAATGACCTTAATATAACCTAATTTTTATAAATTTTATGCTGATGTTATTAAGTTTCTTTTACTCCTGTTTGGAAGTCAAGTTAGAAAATAACACGATAAGGCAATAAATAACTTAGAAAGTAATTTTGGCTGAAAATCCAAACAAATAAAACCGTTATACCTATAAGATCATTGTGATAACTTAGATATTTGTTTTATATTGTCATTTATCTTTATCCTTAATAAAATTCTTTTGCATTTAATCAGAAAAGCTGAGCATTGAATAAAGACATATTTCAAATTGGAAACAGATAATAGCCAAGAATGTAATAGATAAAAGATGAATATGGTTTCAGAATAAATATTTGAATGAATGAAATTAACTAACTAGTAAAAAATGTCTTTCATCTCATTTTAAGATAGCCAATGGCATAAGGGAAAATGTCAGTAATGCCGTACCAGGGAGGTCAAAGGAAGATTGGGAGTTCAAACCCAAAACTAGATCGTGAAGCCTTTATTGAAAGCACCCATGAGACAAAGGCAGGCAGATGTCTGAATTTCAGGGCAGGCTGATCTATACAGAAATGCCCAGGCTAGCCAGATCTATACATTGAGATCCTGTCTTGAAAACAAATAGTTAAAGAGCTCAAGAAAAGCCAAATGCCAGATTTTCACAAACACAAAATATAACAATATAACATCAACTCTCAATAAATTTCAGTGATATAAAGCAATATCTAATGACTAGATGAATCAAGTTTGTAATCATTGTTGTTTTTATATTGATTCACTAGAGGGATAAAGTATAGCAAGGCCTCCCCATTCTAGTTGGCACTGCCTATAATTGCAATATTGAATTCTGTTTTAAGGATCATGCTTAAAGAGAATCAATGATTTGCTGGTAAGTGTAGTAACAATTCAAATTCTTCCCAAGTGGAAAACAGCTAGAACTACAACCTCCTACAGAGCATATTGCCAGCAGGGTTTTCTGCTTAGGTTAAATATAAAGGTATAGTCCCCAAGACTAGCCTATGTAAACTGGAAAGAATTTACTCCTGAAATCAGCATCATCTCTCCAGACAAATGATGGAGAGCCTCTGAGTGTCCAGCTGATACACGAGTCCCAGCCACAAAGTTAACACATTTCTGTGCATAAGCCCTCAAACTGCAGAATCCTGAGACTTGCAAGGCCAAACATTCTGGTTATTTTCAGAACTGAGACACTTCTCATTATGAGGATTCCTTCCCCATTAATAAAACATGGAAACACATCAAAAGAAAGGGATGAATATGAATCATAAAACTACTTTTGTAACATGCCATTTTATGAGAGTATGCAAGCAGATGTACAGAGAAACACTTTGCCAAATTGTTACCCAATAGTATCACAAAATATTTTTCTCAAATGAGAAAATCTTAGGGCACTCAATCTTTGAAAATCCATGTGTTCAAACCTGTCTTCAGGAGCTTCTTAATATGTCAATAATTACTTGTGGGTCTAGTTAGTGTCTGTGTTCAAATTGCTTTTTCTAGATTCACAAAAAAGTACAAGTACACCAGATGGCAATGCATAAGATAAGAATAATGAAGTACTTTTGCTTAACAAACTACTATAACTTGGCCTAAGAAGGAAGTTTCCATTTTCTAGGATGTCTCTTCACTTCTAAATATATGTGTGTGAATGTGTGTCTGTGTGTGTTTGGGGGGAATGGGTAGATTCATGTGAATGTCTATATATATACATACATATATATACATATACATATATATTTAGAGAGAGAGGGCGGGGGATGTGTGCGTATGTGTATATGTGTATATATGTATGGATAGGATAATGTGTATATGTTTGTATGTGTTTAGTTGTGTGTGCATATGTACATATGTATGTGAAAGTATGTATATGTGCATGTGAAGGTATATATGCCTGTGCATTTTATATTTAGTGCTGATATAACCATATTAAATTATAAAACATCTACCTGAGAAAAGGAACGTATCTTCTAAGTGCCCTTTATTCTAAGTACTTTGACAAATCTCACCTTATAATATCCCATTTAACAAAAGTCAAAATAATCTCAGGAAGTTATCTTTTCTTTAGTGATTTCCTGCAAAACCTGCCTCTTTATCTGAAAAAAAATCACCAATCTCATCTAAAATCATAAAAAATAAGTTATCTCCCTACACTTCATGTTAAGCAAATTAACGCATCCTGTTCTGATGTTACTAGGAGACACAATTTCACAGCAAACTTCTTGGTCTTGAGGAATTACAGAGAAGTCTAAAATTCATCAGTTAATTTGAGGATCTCTTTATTTTTCAAAAGATGCTTTTGCTGTGTTGACTGAAGCAGTTTTTTTTTCTTTCTGCTTCTCTATAATTAAGTCTCCTTCATCAACCTTTTGGTAACTCGATGCTACATATGTATTTTTCAATAATTTTACTCCACGTACCTAACTTTTTATACATTGAATATTCACTGTTTAATAATAAATTAATTTCAAAATTTAAGTAATATTTGATTCAAAAGTTCAAAGTAAATGTCTTGTCCACTTAGTGAATTAGTGATTGCTAAAAGTAGCTTCATACATCCAAGTTAACTAAAATCTTGAGTAGGAGCCCTACATGCTTAAAGGACTCAGAGATCATGTGTCTGGTGTTAATTAGAAGAGCAGAGTGAAGAGATAAATAGGTTATATGACTACCTCTGTATTCCTGGGACTATGGAGTCATAATGGAAGAAACAGTATGTTGATTTTTAGAAGAAACGGTAAGTTGGCATTTTGAAGTCACAGTGGCACTAGTCAGCATCCTATAAGCATTATATAAACACTGGCTGCAGCTGCTAAAGTCTCCTGACTTCTGCACCTAATTCATTTATTTGAAAGAACAACAGGGAACGTCACCTGTCACCTTTGCAGGCATAGTGCCTGCCATCTCTGCAATTGATCCGGCTTCATTTGTTTACATAATATTAAAGAGTATTCATGGCACCAATCTTTCAAGTTGCCAACACAAAAACACATTGTTTTCCGTTTCTCTAAACATAATTAATCTGTAGACTTCTCTGCTGGTTTCATTCAATTGATTTTTTTTTTACTTGCCCCCCTCCCACATTGCCACTTGACAGCTTGAAACTGGGTCTGGAAAACCTCATTTGCATTCCAGCAGTGAGGCTTCAGAATAAACCGAACAAACATGTCTATTTGTGGACTTTACTATATGACTGTGCCTGCTTCAATCAACACTTATTTTCAGCATCATGGCCAACAAAAGCATTAAACACGTTTTCCCCAGTATGAATGATATGGTGTAGATAATATTCCTTTAAGGGGATGTTTTATTCTGTATTGCTCTTAGAATGCAATAAAAAAAAAAGCAGAAGCTAGAGAACAGTTCACACCAGGAATACAGAGCCACCTTACTATGTGAATGCTTTCCCCTTGTTTCCTGACATGTTAAGTGCCTTCATTAGAGTTTAGGTTGTACATGATTGTAAGTTGAAAAGGTTACAGATTCATAGTTCAAAAGGGAATTTTAAAAATCAGTATTTTATTTTGAACTTAAGACATTCTCAACTCAAGATTTTTATGTCATACAATGACAAATATTGGGAACTGATGTTGGTGTTGGTGTTGTGATGGAATCGAGGCTCGTGTATGGACAATGAAGTTCCACGTGAGAGAGGTTTATTGTGGTGGAAGAGGACAAAAGGGACGATAGAGACAAAGGGGAAAAGAGAGAGAAGAAGGGGCGAAGGTCAGGAAGGGTCTTCCTTTTATTTAGGCTGTCACATAATTGCTAGCAGGTAAAGATGGTAGGTTAACCAAATGAACTCTAAGAATGTATGGCCATTGCCATGGCAACAGATACACAGGTTCCTATCACCTATGGGTGACATCGGTGATATGCAAATGTTAAACTGGTTCCTGATACCAACAATCGGTGCTTAGATTTTTAATATATATTAAATTATATATATTGTTATATTATAGCTTTATAATGCAAAACATATATACATACATATACATGCAAACGTATATGTATATATAAATATCTATATGTATATAATCTGCTAAGACAACTCAACAGTTAAGAATAGGGTTTGGTTCAAAAAACCACATGGTGGCTCACAAGCATCTATAATTCCAGTCAGGGAATCCAGTGCCTCTTCTGAAATCTGGTACACACCAGGTACATTCATGAGCGCATGTGTACATTCAGGAAAAATGCTCATGCATATGAAATAAAATAAATAGATCTAAATGCCTAAATTACATTACTGTTCCAACATAATCCCTTCTGAATGGACAGTTTTTCTTATAGGAAGATTTGATATATGTTATCTTATTATATTTTTTATTAACTCTCCCCCTACTCTGTGACCAAACACTTAACTTAATTGCTTTCTTATTATAAACTTAACAGGATTTCAACTACTACCCACTTTGTAATAGTTTATAGTAATGTTCAGCTGAACCTTGAATTGCCCAAGAAAGAAGACTCTGAGAACAACTGTGAAGGATGATCTGTGTCAGATTAACCTCTGATCTTTGCTCTAAGAGATGATTTAAAGAAGGTCAATAAAAGTAGGAAGAGCCATCTTAATTGTGTGTGGCACCATTCCATGGGATGAAGTCCTAGGCTGGAGAAAAAAGAGGGGAACTGAGCCCCAGCCCTCAATACTCTTGTCTTCCTAAATGGAGAAAACATGACCAGTTGCTTCATGGTGACCTTCCAGTTACTATGAATTTCCCACCATGTACCATTTGTTCAAACCATGAGTCTACTAAGCCATTCCTGTTTAAGTTGGTTTCGTCAGGTTTTTTATTACAGCAATAAAACAAGTAACTAGAATATAGCCATACCCGTAAGTGCACATATTTATGTAGGTGTGTGGGCATTTAGGGGAGTGTGTTTTCCTGGATAAGTACAAATGCATGGGAACATGTCATTCTCCATGTCCTTTACATAATACAATATGATAGTTATTAGTGCCAGAGATGCTGTCCTCAGTTATTGCAGTCAACACTTTCTTCTTTCCACTAATCTCCTTCATCTGAAAGAGAAATGTATTTTTAGACAATTCGCTAGGACCAAGTCATTGATTTATGAATGCCAGGTGAAGGACTTCATGAATTTTTTCCTGACCTCCATCTGTCATTTCCCACAGTTATATCTATTTTAAGAAATAGAAAACAAATTGTCCTAATGGGGCAAATCATCACCTTGATGTATCACCCAGGAAGGACTTCCCTTGTTCCTTATCATCCTCAGACAGAAAATTAGCTTTCCACCATCTCACGGTACTTTGTGCAGTGTTCTTCGTTTATGCTGCTGATGTAATGTATTAACCAAGTGCTGATTCACTCAGCAGATTTCCACGAAACTGAAATAGGTCCCTGAGAGTCTTCTGTCACTAAAGACAGAGCAGAAGAACTTGTGCCTATGTCTGAGAAACTCTGGATGCTTACCTAGCAAAGCTATCCAAAAGCTCTTTAAACTGACAGCTGACTATTTCTTTAATATGTGTAAGTTCTCATTAACTCAATTCCATAAGTCACATCCTTGACAGGCCTCACACCTGTTAGACATTAAAGTTCATCTAAAATAAGCATAAAATTCAATCTCTTTGGTTTTTATTATAACTAGATAGGAACCAGAAATTAAGTGTGTGGTGCTCATTTGTATAAAATTCAATGAAAACTCATATTAACTGCTTACAACTATATATGGAGATTATGATATTTTATATGAATAATCTCTACCTCTCTCTCTCTCTGATATACATAAACGCGCGTGTGTGCACGCGCACACACACACACACACACACAGACACACACACACACACACACACACACACACACACACACACACACACAAATGGATCAAATGGACACCAATAAAGACATCAACAGTATAGAGTTATTACCTGGTTTAGCTTCAGAGTAACATAAGTCAACCTGATAGTTTAAGAGCAGTGAGCAGAAACCGACACTAGAATAGAGTCCAGTTCAGAGCTCCTCATGATCCTACAGCTTGTGAATACTGGCACACTGAAACTTTGCTGAGGAAGGGTGAGCGGCAGTGTGAACTAACTAACCTCAAAATTAGATATGAAGATGAGTGAGCGAAGAGGCAAAAGCTTGGCCATATTTTGTGCCAGTGAGAGATTCCTCACACTTGAGAGACTATCCTAAAGAAATATCTCATTCTGAGAGTTTCAGGCAGTAAAACTGGGTTGACTATGTCACAATAATAACTTAATAACTCCTTTTAAAGGAAATCTTTGCAATAGTTACTGTTATCCTATCATGACCTTATTTAAAAGCTTAGAGGAATCAATGATCACCTTTGAGAAAGAAAAGGGAATCCTATGTGGCTCTTTTCTATCCAGAGATTTAAAATTCGTAAAGATTTAAAATTTAAAATACTAAAAGACTGAAGAAGTTTGTGCATGTCCCTATAAGAACTCCGTCATTTAGAAAGACATCTGAATGGGTAAAAGGTTCACATCATGTTTGTCATAGTCAGGGTTTCTATTCCTGCACAAAACATCATGAACAAGAAGCAAGTTGGGAAGGAAAGGGTTTATTCAGCTTACCCTTCACATTGCTGTTGATCACCAAAGAAAGTCAGGACTGGAATTCACACAGGTTAGGACGTTGGAGGCAGGACTTGGTGCAGAAGCTGTGTAGGAATGCTGCTTACTGGCTTGCTTATCCTGACTTGCTCAGCTTGCTTTCTTATAGAACATAGGACTATCAACCCAGGGATGGTACCACCCACAATGGGTCCTTCCTGCTTGATCACAAGTTGAGAAAATGCCTTATAGCTGGGTCTCATGGAGGCATTTCCTCAAGAGAGATTTTTTTCTCTGTGACAACTCCAGCTTGCGTTAATTTGACAGACAAAATCAGCCAGCACAACTGACCCCTTGTCAACTTGACACACAAACACATCACTATCAAGCCTCAACCCTTACTATCTTATTCATCCCCAAGATCTAAATAAGTTTAAAGGTCCAACAGTCTTTATAAATTCTTACATATTAATACTTCAAACCCTTTTAAATATCCAATCTTTTGAAATTCAAAGTATTTTTACAATTCAAAGTCTCTTAACTGTGGGCTCCACTATAATACTTTCTTACTTCAAGAGGGAAAAAATATCAGGGCACTGACACAATCAAAATCAAAATCAAACTCTAACTGGGATCTGCTCCCAATATTCTGTGCGCCTCCAAGGATTTGGGTCTCTTCTCCAGCTTTGTGCTTTGTAGCATACACCTTGTCTTTTATGCTCCAGCTGCCTGTACTCCACTGCTGCTGCTATTCTTAGTCATCTCATGGTACTAGCATCTTGGTACTAGACAAAACCCTCATGTCTTCTGCTATAACTGAATTGCACTTTTATAAATAACCTGTCATGGGCTCATTTCATGGTCAACTTCTCTGCATGACCCCTTCAGGCCTGGGCCTTCAATTGCTACTAAGGTTATACCTTCACCAATGGACACTCCTAGTCTCTCACAGTACCAATCATCAGCTGCTACCCCTTCATGTTTCAAAACCAGTACCACCTGGTTGACTCTTATACTTTACCAAGTCTGGCTGCCAACATGAGGTAATACCATGGAACATAGTTTCTCTGAACTCTCAGGAAACACTTCCCAGAAGATTTCAGCTCTTTAATCTTCCTTCTGAAGTGTCACAAGCCAAGCCTCCATCTTCTGCACTGTTCTCAACATTATCTTCCAAGCTCCTACATGAACATCACACAGAGCTCTTAACACTTATTGGCTCTTCTAGCTCAAAGCCCCAAAATTCTTCCACATACTCATAAAAACATGGCCAGGCTGTCACAGGAATACCCAACTCTGAGTACCAATTTGTCTTAGTCACTTGCATAAAACATCATGATCAAGAAGCAAGTAGGGAAGAAAAGGGGTTATTCAGCTTATACTTTCACATTGCTGTTCATCATAGAAGAAAAGCAGCACTGGAACTCACACAGCATAGGACCCGGAGCTGACACAGAAGCTAGGGAGGGATACTGCTTACTGGCTTGCTTTCCCTGGCTGGCTCAGCTTGCTTTCTTATAGAACCCAGAACTCCCATCCCTGGGATGGCACCACCCACAGTGGGCCCTCCCACATTTGATCCTAATTGAGAAAATGCCTTACAGCTCTATTTCATGGAGGCATTTCCTCAAGGGAGACTCCTTTCTCTATGATAACTCCAGCTTATGTCAAGTTGATACATAAAACCAGCCAGAAAAATATTAAGAACTAAAAGATGATTAAAGTTCATTGAAAGATGCTAGTGATCTCATGGATCTGTGCATATCAGAGTATGACAGAACTAACCATAATATAACTAAGTTTGTGAAAACATAGTGTCAGTTGTGTGAAAGGCACCAAGTTCAATGATAAAGTAAACAAAAACAATATTGTCTTGCAGAAAATAACTAGACTTTTATCTATATCAATCAGTCTGACAGGGCGGTACGCAACTGTAGTAGCAGTAATCCAAGGTAGAGGCAGGAGGATCATAAGTTCAAAATCTATCTCAGCTACATAACAATTTTGACTACAAAAGGACTACAAAAGACCTTTTCCTAAAACATGACAAATTTCAAGCAAACAAACAGACAGACAGAAGACAAACAACGATAAATAAACTGAATATCAGAAATACCCATTTGGTGATGAGGATGGATGAAGAGAGGCTCGTTGCCCTATTAGAGGTTCAAGATAATGGGGGAGAGAAGGAAAGTTACTGTTGGACTGCATATGCCATGCTAGGCTAAATACCACCCCCACCTTGAAAACTGTGTTGCCAAAATGGGGAAGAAGATGCACCCATTTGAAAAGACTAAAAGAATGCTATTAAAAAACACCTAGTATGACCCCTGGAGTTCCATGGACAGGGTAGGACAATCATAGATCAATCATAGATTGATCATAGAACAGGGCTCATTAATATTATAAAATCTTGAGGAGTAAATGATAGTCTAAGTGACTCTGTCTCCCATTGTGACTTACAAAATCATAATAGCCATAGCTATATTGCTATGGCAAGTGGGAAACGTAAAGAAGCAGAGCATTTTATCACCAAAGTCAAAGTAGATAACAGTCATCAATGGTATTGATCATATGTGGTACATAATTTAAAACAAAGCAAGAAAGAAATGTAGCACTGAGAATGTTCATATCAGTTCGCATTATTGGCCCTTGCTTGGTTTCTAATCTAACCTCCTATTTGGATCTAGAAAAACTTAAATATAAATTTGTCCATGAGATAAAGAATACTATAACTTTATGCCAAAAATATTCACAATTCCACAAGAGTTAACAAAACTGTAGACTGTCCAAGTCAATTTGAATTTTAGATAAGCAAACATTATTTCCTATAAGAAATCCAACAGATATATTCTATATCTGCTTTCTCACTGCTGTTATGAAATCTCTAAGAAGCAAGTTCCTACTGGAGCTCTTTAGTTTAGCCCTTGGTCTTTGGGAAAATAGTCCTTCATAGCAGAGAAGCAGGGATAGCATGATTACAATAAGAATATGAAGAAATCAGACACATTGCAACAACATTTTAAAAGCAAAAACAAATGAAGTTCAGTGTTGAACTGGCTTTTTCCTTTTGTCAAGTTTCTTTTCTATGGAAACCTATCGCTAGTGAGGATAAAGCCCACACTGTTCTCAAAATTAATCCTCCCTTGAAATGATCTCCTGTATAGGCACAGGACAAAGTGTACTTCCCTAATACTCTGAGCAGTTCTTAATCCAATCAAGTTGACAATGCAGATGAATCATCACAAACATTGATCTTAAAAGTTTATCTATCTGAAATAAAAAAGCGAAAGTATGTTCTGTAAATAATCTGGTATTCTTGAATACTTGGAGTTTCAAATATCATCATGGTTAATCATTGAGAGTGTTCAGGGATCCATCTGAGTCCTCATGAAATTCTTTTACAGACTCATCCCTCAGTCATTTTTCCTGCCTCAAGGGTTAAATTGGAACTGACACACATAACAGGCCGGGGGACTTCTGCGTGTTAAGTACCTTAAACTTGGAGCAAGAAGTATGAGAAACGTGAAGGTTCATTTTCAGTAATGAAAAGGTCAGTTAGGTGCTACAGCTCGCACACTGTGTATCAAAAACAGCCGTGTGCTTACAATTAACACCCTGCTTGGCAGTTAAAGACCGAAATCTTTTTAACTAAAATCAAGCATGAGACAAAGATCTCCAATTTCACCACTGATATTCAATATTGTACAGGTACATCTACTAAGATTAATGAGGCAAGAAAAGAGAAAAAAAGACATCTACATCAGGAAGGAAGCAGTAAATGATCTCCATTCACAGATAACATGATTCTCTGTTCCAGGTAATCAATGAAAAACCTACTAGCAGCAATCGATGAATTCAGCAAAACTGCATAATGCAATCAACACTCAGATCTTTTGTGATCCCACACAGCAGAGTAAACATTCTTAAAAGAAATGTAGTAAAGTAATATTACTCATTATAATATCAAAAACGATCAGATGCTAAGAAGTAAATTATAAGCAACAAGGTGGGCTATTTGTACAATAAAAACTATAAAAATCACTGAAAAACTATAATACGGTTACATAAATGAAAAGATAATGCTGTGTTCATAGATGAAAGGAATTAATATCATAAATATGGCAATATTACCTAAGTGACCTCCAGATTCAATAAAACCCCATGAAAATTTCAACAGATGTTTTTGTAGAAGTGGAGAAGCCAAATATTAAATCCATAGAGGTTGTTGAAGTCAATGGATAGCTAAATCAATCTTGAAAAGAAGAACACAGTTGTATTAATTACATCAAAGTAACCAGAACTCATGCTACTGACACAAGACATATATTTCAATGCACTAAAAAGAAAATATGTCCTATATTAAACCAATATATTTAGTGTTTTATTACATCCAAAAGAACTATGTATATTTCACAATTCAGAATGTGGCCTTTCTTTGGAAAAAGAGTCATACTAAAGTAAGGGTTTCCCTAATCTACTGGGAATGACACTGTATCAGACAACTATGTGACCTTGTTTTATGTTGGAGCATCATTCGGGTATATGCCCATGAGTGTATGCACTATGTCCAATTTTCTCAGGAACCACCAGACTGATTTCCAGAAGACACATGCTCCACTATGTCCATAGCAGCCTTATTTATAATAGCCAGCAGCTGGAAAGATCCCAGATGTTCGGCAACAGAGGAATGGATACAGAAAATGTTGTACATCTACACAATGGGGTACTCAGCTATCAAAAACAATGACTTCATGAAATTCTTAGGCAAATGGATGGAACTAGAAAATATCACCCCGAGGGACTTAACCCAATCACAAAAGAACACACATGGTATGCACTCACTGATAAGAGAATATTAACCCAAGAGCTCTGAATAGCCAAGATACAATTCACAAACCACATGAAGCTCAAGAAGAAGGAAGACCAATGTGTGAATGCTTCAGACCTTTTTAGAAGGGGGAGCAAAAATACTCACAGGAGGAGATGTGGAGTCAAAGTATAGAGAAGAGACTGAAGGAAAGGCCATTCAGAGACTGCCCCATCTAGGGGATCCATCCTATAGATAGATACCAAATCCAGACAATATTGCAGATGCTAAGAATTACATGCTCACAGGGGCCTCATGGAAGCTGACTCCTGAAAGGATCTGCTAGAGCCTGACAAATACAGAGGAAGATGCTTGTAGCCACCATTGAATTGAGAAAGGCATCCCCCATGGAGGAGTTAGAGAAAGATCTGAAGTGGCTGAAGGGGGTTCGCAACTCCATAAGATAAACAATATCAACCAACCAGACCCCCTACCCCCCAGAGCTCCCAGGGACTAAGCCACTATCCCAATAGAACACATGGATGGACCTACGGTGCCACCTGCATATGTATCAGAGGATGGCCTTGTGGGGCATCAATGGGAGGAGAGACCCTCGGTCCTGTGAAGGCTCGATGCCCCAGTGCAGGGGAATGTCAGATTTGGAAGATGGGAGGGGAGAGGGTGGGTGGGTTAGGGAGCATTCTCATAAAGCAGGGAGAGGAGGCAGAAATAAGGTAGCGGGTTTCTGGAGGGTAAACCAGAAAAGGTGATAACATTTAAAATGTAAATAAAAATATACAATACAAAAAACAATTCTGTGTTGAACCTCTGACCTCTAGTGTGACTGTGTTCCACGGACAGGGTCTTTAAGCTGACGGGGCTTGCAAGCCCCTAAGAACAACAACGCCAACCAACCAGAGCTTCCAGGGACTCCAACTGCATATGTAGGGGAGAATATCCTTATTGGGGCACAAGGGGAAGGGGAAACCCTTGGTCCTGCCAAGGTTGGACCCTCAATGCAGGGGAATATGGGGGTACAATAAGGGGGATGTATAAGGGGAATACCCGTATGGGGAGGGGAAAGGGAGAGAATGGAGGCTTATGGACAGGAAACTGGAAAGGGGAATAACGTTTGAAATGTAAGTAAAGAAATATATCTAATAAAAAAATTTTTAAAAAAGGCAATTAAATATGAATGAGGTCACAAGGGCGGGGCTGTGTCTGCCTAAGAGGAAGTGACTCCATAAGTGTGTTTGTGCAGAGAGAACACCAAACAAGGACACAAAAGCTCACTGCAGATCAAGGAGGTCCAAGAAATGAAACTTGGCAGGTTTGATGGAGGACGGCTCCATCCACAACCGTGCGACGGAAGTTTCTGTTGTTTAACTTGCCCTCTTTATGGGAAATTTATCAGCACAGCCTTAGCAGACTAAATCATAGCCCTCTAGAAAATGTTTGGCAACTCCTGACCGAGGGAGAGTAACAAACCACCAAACTTTACAAATTACAAATGAACCCTACATATCACACTACCTTTATTTAGAATTATCCAACCCAAGTCGGAAGCTCTCTTCTACCCAGAATGGGAGCCAAGAGAAGGAAAGTAGTTTGGCTCTTGTACTACGCTATGGAAAGGACAACCTTGGACTGAGTTTGAAAAATAAATGTAAAAAAAAGACAACTATGTGAAAACACAGGCACCCTTGGAGGAAACCACGTGACAATGAGGTCAGGCCTGGAGGAATATACCTGTGGCAAGGATGCCAGCAATTATAGAAATTATACCAGAATCTGAGATGACTGAGAATGCCCTTAAACGGTTTTAGGAAGAAAATGTCCCTATGAATAATTTGATTGCAAGGGTGTAGCCTCTAAAATGATAAGACATAATTTGTTTGCACACACTTATGACAAATATTTTTATAAGGTATCAAGACAATTAAGTCAAAAAGTAAGTTGCGTTCAGGAATGGTGCTAGGATAATCTCATGCTATGGAAAATTAAACTAAAAGGGTTCAGAAACGTAAGTGTAAAACCTACACCGATAAAAATTGAGCACAGAAAGAAAGTAAAAGTGAACTGCTGTTTGAAAAGCTAAATATATTCTGCATAGAAATTCAATGGAAATAAAATAAACAGAGTGGAAAATATTTGAAAACCATATATTAATAACATCCTGTTACTTACAATATATAAAGAACGTCTATAATTCAACAACACATGAATACAATTAAAAAGTAGTTAAGCAATTAAATAGGTATTTCCAAAGAAAGTATTAAAGGCTCGGCAAGTACACTAAGTATTTTAGAATGTTCTTCTGTAGAGAAAAATGATCTAAACCACAATAAAGAATCTTCAGACCCTCTAGGACGGTCATCTTCCTTTTAGAAAATAAACATTTGCGAACAAGTTAGTACATATCTGGCAGAAGTTAAAAGTGATTAATTTTCTATGAAAAAAGATTTTGGTAGATATACAAAATATGAAACATGAGATTGTAATATATCCCCATAAATCTACTTCTAACTATGTACAATAGTAAATATATATATATATATGTATATATATAGTATTGTGTATGTGTATGTATACATATGTATATATGTAGAGTGTGTATATATACATACGTGAATTTATAATATCACCATTGAAAATGTTAAAAAAAAGTAAACACAGTTTACTTGTCCATCAATAGAATTATGGATAAAGAAATTGTATAACATAATTATAATATGATATCTATAAACATAATATAATATTTGTTAGCCACAGTGACAATAACAATAAGCAATAGGCTGATGCAACCTTGCCTGAGGAAGCTTATCACTGGAGTCAAGCTTGGAGATTAAAAACGTGATACCTTTCTAGTTTGTGACATTAATTTGTGCTCATGATTGAGTATGTTTTCCCAGTCTCTGTTTCTTCTACCACACCTGCTGACTAATGTCTCTTTCTGAGGTCTCCTGCCTACTCTCTCTGGAAAAATAAGCCGAAATAAACTCTTTTCTTATAAGTTGTCTTGGTCATGGTTTTTTATCATGCCAACAGAAAAGCAAATGACACAATGCTATTTCAGCAAATTTTTTGGTGATTAATTTTTTCATAAATTTTGAATAAAAAATTGTTTGACAAGATTTATTATTGCACTCTAAAGGAAGTGGCCTAAAGATTATCAATCTTTGTGGTCCTAAAATATTCAAGTGCAGGATTCCTCTCCTGGTTCAGTGTTCAAGGCCCTCGTAGACACTGGATGGATCCCTGACTGTATTATATGAAAGTCTTGGTCAAGTAAGAGTCTCAGTCGCAGTAGTAAATATATCTCTGTTAGAAATAGATTAACGAGGCCCTAGTTGCATGATTTATCCATTGATTACAAAATCCTACATTCCCATTTAAAATGTAAAAGGAAAATAAGAAACAGTTTGAATTCCTATGGGCAGAACAACTTTTCCTTTTTCTAGTAATACCTCAGTATGTTTCTCAGTCTCCTGGCTGCTGCCAGAATACAGTCCTAAGAGATGTGACAACGTGGACACCGAGGGGACTATCTCACTGCTCCATAACACCTGTAGCACTGTGCTGAGTGGACAAATGAGAAAATAGACTTACCCATTTTAGAGGAGGACAACGAATACCATACATGTTTGAAGACTTGATGCTTAGGTCAAATTTCAGGTGATCTAGCATTGAGGAGATTGCTATGTGTTTCCTTTGGAAGTAAAGGGGAAAATGGATGTATCTTGCCTCTTCTATTATACTAAAGAAAAAATGGGGCCCATTTGTGTACCCAGACAATACTTCCACATTTTTATCCGACTAATTACTAGGGAATAAGAAAGATTGTGAGAATTCCTGGTTTAGAAAAGGACACTGCAACAACTTGGCTGTAGAGCCACAGTTTTACCTCTTTGGCCATAGGATGTGACTGAGCAATGGTGCTAGAAGTGTTGGTACTGGGAATCAGTCTTTCTTGGGACAGTTCCAGTGCAACTTCCTGGTGTGTGGAACCATGCTCTCTATTATACTCCCTTGCAGAAACATTATATTCTGACGCTCCTCAGGTGCTTTTAGTTACTGTAAACATCTCAATCAGTGGCAGGGACTCTAATTTTCCCATTATGGTTTGTATTCTATCCTTCCATCAAGCCATAGGTAGGCCAGTGGCTGTTGCCTATCACAAAATCAAGTATCCCATATGAAGCAAGTGATGTCAAGAGCGTACACTTGTAAATTTATGTCCTGTGTTAGAGTTGCACCCATGCTACCAATAATATTCCATTAGTTTGTATCTTGGATACAAAGGTGAATCCAACTTAAAACAAGTAAATCAACAGATGTCACAGTCAGGTCACCCTTACCAATACTATATGCAAATGCCTGCACAGGGTCCAGCCAGCACTAATTCTAGCATAGATTTGGCAGGGACTCACCAAGCTTTACCCCCACTAAAATAGTGATTAGCAAGTAATGACTGACAAGAGTGGGAATCTGTTTCTCTCTGTGCTGCTGCTCCTGAGAAGCTACATATACTCTAGTTTATGTTCCTACAGACATTTACATACATGTACTCGCCAGGGAGTACATTCAATGGGTTTATGAATAATAAGAGCTTATGAATGTGGTGGTAAAGTAACAGGAGGATGTAGGGGAAGGGAAGAAAAGGGGAAGCAGATTCGATATACAGCATAGTATATGCATGCATGGAATTTTCAATATAACATTTCAAAAGAATACCAACACTTAAAAGTGCCCATAAAAACACACACTGAATCTTTAAAAAGTATGATTAGTTAATCTAAACATTGAGATTTATAGATGGAGAAATGGCCCAATGAAGGATCTAGAAGGAAACAAATTTACAAGATCAGGGATGTTTCGCACAGGTAAACACATAATCAATCACATGGAAATTGACACAAATTTGGCTTTTTATTATATACCAACCTCATGTGTCAAACTTACAGCCCAGAACTAAACTGTGAAGTAGATTTTATTTAACTTTAGTCATCACTATCCCCAAAATATCATATACGTTTTGTAAAAGAGTAGCTACAAAGAAAGAATAGTCAATGAATAATTTCAGGAGATCATCCAAACTAAAGGAAACCTACTGATAGATATGCACTACAGTTTTATCAATAATAGGCACACTAAACACCCAATATGGAACCATCATTAATGGAGGTAGATAATTGATCATCAATTAAGTCCACTGGCTTCTTTTAAATGTCTATCTGATTATCTGCATAGGGAAAAGTATTGGGTATTGATTTTCATTCTTTGACACAGAGTGCCAGCCATAATCATGATTTGGTGGCATTCACACTGATCAACATACAGGCATGGAATTGTCAGAGGTTGATGTGACTATAGAAATGTTGGCCTCATTCCTGCCTGTGAGCCTCCCTGGTTGTAACATATACTATGCCCTCCACCAAGAGACATCAAGGCTTAGAGAATATTAAAATGTTCCTCTGAAAGTAAAGCTGAAATGCCAGCTTGTAGTAAACACTGGAAAAACAGATGTCACCATCTCAATATGCGCTGTATTTATTAAAACAATGATCATCCTAGTTGTTGCTATGTCCCCGCTAAAAAGAAAGCATGTGTTCAGAAGCCAAGTAGTGGGTGTGCAACTCCCAAGGAATTAATTAAAATGTGCTTGCTTCCTCATAACTCTAAGCTCTGTAAGATTGGGTTTATAGCCCACCAAGCATAGACATTCCTACTAGATGAAGCACATAGTAACCCTTCTTGCATTACAAGTTATTCCTGATATCGGAATGCAGTGGACACCTTTTGCTCATGGAATAATAGGCAAAAATTAGTGAGGTTATAGGTCAAGGTAGTTAATCAGAGTTAATAGTAAATAAAACTCAGTTTCACTTAACATGTGGAGAAAAATAAATAACTCTAGAACCTAAGTGATACAGTTAGGTATCTCTTAATAATGTCTGTACAATTGCAAGTACAAATGCACAAGTTCAACAACTATGAGCATCAAATGAGGACCAAGATTTATACATGCTGTCTGCATAGCATGGTGACAATTAAAAATCATATTAGTGGTAGTTGAGTGAGTGAACAAAAATGGATGGTAAAGTAGAGAGAAGGTGAATGTCAAGTGTAGGAGGGGTCTTCTATAACATTGGAGCATGCCATTCATCTCATTAACTTCATTTTTTATGGTGTATAAAGGCTTTGTGGAAAAATATGTAAACACTATTGTCAAATATGTAAATTGCAGACCAGATACATGAGTGAGTGATACATGAGAAGGTGCCACACCCACTAGAGTTAAGAGCTGAACAAAGACCATGGTTACTGAGTTTTGAAAGCCATTGCTGAGTATGGATCGTGAGCCTCTTGGGTTGTCTCAAGACAGTATCTGAGAATGGTGGCTATCCCGAGAATGATTACAAGTCAAATAGTAGGTATCAAAGAATTTGTACAGATCGACACGAGCAAAAGTAATAGATTAATATAGTAAGAAACCTGGAAGGTAAGAAAGTACTTATCAGGACAGCAAAATAAACAGAGAACATAAACATCTGCTCTATCCCTATTAGTCAGGGCTCCCTAACTGAGACATTATGTTCTTTTCCAATTATTGGAGCATCAGATAATAGTGACATTAATTATAATAAGGAAGAAGGGGAGGAGGATCATCAGTAATCTGGCAATTCCCTCTTATCAGTGAGGACAAGGACATATGGACTCCCACACATGGTGGTATAAATGGATCCAATTACTTGGAAGAGCAGCAGGACAAAACCTCACACAAAGATACTTAATTTTTAACTCAGTGCTCAAGTTGTGTACAATAAATACAAATCTAGAGATAGGAGTAGTAAACTCATCCAAAACAAGGAGGTCTGAGCACACGGAAATTTCAGCAAGGCTAAAGACAATGACAGAACCTTGCAAAGACTTCCATGCCAATGTCCTCCCAACACCACATCAATGGAGGACTGAAATAGAGAGATTGCACTGCTCTGGCCCTGTTCTTCCAGGAACAAGACTTTGTGACTCTTATTCTTGGGCCTAGTGCATGCTGTGCAAATTAGTTCATAAGCAAAATAGGTAAGTAAGTAAATAAAGGAGCATGTGCTCATGATGGTTTGGGTATTGAACCCATAGACTGATGCGTTTGAATGCTTCGCCCATAGGGAGGGGCACTATTAGGAGGTAGGGCCTTGTTGGAATAGGTGTGGCTTTGTTGGAGTAGGTGTGGCCTTGTTGGTAGGTGTGGCCTTGTTGGAATAGGTGTGGCCTTGTGGAGTAGGTGTGGCCTTGTTGGAGTAGGTGTGGCCTTGTTGGAATAGGTGTGGCCTTGTTGGAGAAAGTGTCTCACTGTGGAGCTGGGTTTTGGGGTTTCCTATGCTCAAGCTTCACTCAGAATGGCACAGTCTCCTTCTGAAGCCTGTGGAATAACCTGTAGAAGTCTCAGCGTCTTTTAAAGCACCTGATCTGCCTACATGCTGCCGTGCTTCCTGCCATGAAGGTAATGGACCTAAACCTCTGAAAATGTAAGCCATCCCCAATTAAATAGCTCCTTCATAGGAGTTGCTTTGGTTATGGTGTCTCTTCAAAGCAACACAATCCTAATTAAAGCTGTGTTTTACTCTCTTCCCTTCCACATAGCAGTGAAGAAAGGGATGCTACCTGACCCCACAATTAAGTTGATGATAAATAATCGCCAGGGTCTGCTTGCTAGAAGAGCAAACCATCTCCACTAATTCCTTCTTTCACGTCTTGCCATACACAGTCGAATCCGGTCTCTAAGCTGTAGTTGGGGGCTTCTATCGTCTCAGGTCTGTCAAGCATAGTAGCAAAGAAGGAAGAAAATGAAAGGAGAGTATCAATTCTCTGCATCTGCTGCATGAGTGATCTCTCTCCTAAGCACACAACCTAAAGCCTGTTTTCAACAGTGGGAAAGCCGCAGTGTTCTAGATGCTGACAGAAGCAGAGACTGTAGCATACTAAATCCTCCTCGTTCCCTCTCCATCCCCTCAGTGTCAATAGCTCTTGGCACTGTGGGCCACCAGGATGAGCAAACACTTCCAAACACTTCCTAAGAGGACAGTGCATCTCCACAGGTGGAATCTGTCTCCCCAGAGAATCTCCAGTGTAGTTGCTTATGAGTGTCTGTAGCGACACTGTCAAGCAGCAAACACACCAAGACGCTAAGAGGGTATCAATATTAGAGCAAAATGGAGCAATGCACACAGCTGTATAACTTTCCACAATTAAAATAAATGAGCCAATTACCTATATCCATGAGAATAATTCTCAAGCAGCATTTGTGAGGAAAAACAACCTCCTAGTTGTAAAAGGCGTGCTGCCATTGATTACAGCATTTAACGTACTGTAGATAAAACTTCGTGATATTTTGAGAAAATAAGCCGTTTAAACCATTATCAATCCTGTCTACAGAACACAGAGGGATCTCACTGTGATGTTTGTTTATTTTTATTTATTTATTTATTTTTTTGCTGGTCTGTTGACGTCCATGACTAATCTAAGAGTTTACAAGGCAGAGGGCACAGCGACATTAGTACACAGGGAATATGATAATATTTGCACAGCGCATCGGCATAATTGCAAGAGGCTGTGGAGGCTAGAGGTGAGGAGCTGTGGGCATTCCCTACCTCCAGGCCTGCCCCAGCTTCCTCAGAGGCTGAGCATTGTCAACGTTGCAAACGTCTTTAACCATCAGACACAGTCTGTGGGGGTAGAGTATTAACAAGCCTCTGTGTTGTCTCTCCTGCCATATACCTTAGCTTGAAAAATCCATTGTTGTTTTTTTGTTTGTTTGTTTGTTTTGTTTTTCCTGTGAAGAACTGTGGTTGTTAGACTTAGATGATCAGGTGAATTGGAATGTGCGAGGGATAAAATTCCTGCAAGGGCGTTCACCATGCCAGCCCCATCTTGGCATCTGTGTTCACTTCTTGCAAGCTGAACAAATTTGAGGGGATAACTGTGTGTTCGTTGAGTTCTTTTGGGCTTTGATGATTTCATTTGTGCCCCCTCCCAACTTCCAGGTTTGGTCCTCGATCTGAAGGGACGCAAAGGAATAATGTCTGAAGTCAGGAAGAGTGGCCTTTGCTTGCTTGGTTTTTTGTTTGTTTGTTTCTTTGTCTGCCTTTTGTTTTTGTTTTGCCTTGTTTTGTTTTTCCTTTGTCTCCAACTTGCAAAGGAGGACCAGGTCTTCCTGGCAAATGAGCACAAACCATCAGTAATGCTCCTAAATCTAAACCCTAAAAAATATCTGAGGTCTCATTGTTCTCTTCAAAACCCAAGTCTGTTTGCCAAAGAGAGATAAAAATAAATAAATAAATAATTTCATCAAGTTTTCTTTGAAAAGAAATTTAAAACAGAAAGGAAAGAGGAATGTAAAAAAATGAAGTAGAAGAAAACAGCAAGTGACTTTACTGAACTGCAAAGGAATCAGTAAATTAAATTCAGGCACACATAATGCAGCTTTGCCCTGTGCCAATCACAAGATTCTAGGGGTTTCTTTTTTGTGCCTCAGGTTTCATTTGGTTCCTTGGAGAGACTGCCCGTTTGCTCCTCGCGATGTCTGGGTCTGGTGTGCAGCGGTGGCTCCCTTGGCCTTGCCAGCCAGCCCCTCTGATCCTTTCTGAACTAAAAGCACCGAGAAGCAGCGCAAACGTTGGAACCGAAACGTGATATTGCGCCCATCATCGCTTGATGCCTCTGTTCTTCCCGGTGCTCTATTTTAGAGCCTCCTGCTTGCGAATCAAATGTTTTCTGCCTCTGAAGCGTATCATGCACCTGCCTGAAGCACTGCTTAGATTTTCTCTCTGGGGCATAGTCTGTGTGAAGCCCACTGAGTTGAAAGTCCTTCAGCGTTTGCTCTTTCCTACACCTGGGAGGCACAGCCACCACAGACAGTTCTGTATTCTAGCTGTGAAATGTGACAAAGTCAGATGGAGGCAGAGAGTTCAAGGTCTGGCCACATTAAGCTCTGGTCCCACGGCGCTGTGCACTCTGGCTCTCATCCTTGAGTCAGGAACACTAACTTTCAGACCATTTTTAACATTTACGACAGAAAAACAGTCAAATGTGCTAATTTCTCCATTTCATTCATTCACCACACACACAAAAACACACGGAAAAAGAAACAACGAAAATTAAAAACGACTGGATTTGAGATACTATCTAAATGAAAAGGGAAGAGTTTGTTATGGCTTGCTAGAAGATGACAGGATTTATATTAGCTTGGGCCATGCACCCGATGACTGATGGAGGCTCGGCTCTCTCCTCGCCTCGGAAACGTAAGTGAATTGTCTTGTCCCCCCTGAGCGTAAGTTTTCTGATCCACAGTGTGTGAGTAATGCTATTTGATATTCATGATTATAATAACATTTGTTTTTTTTTTAAATCTTCTAGGTGGGCCTAATTTTGAACTGAGGCACCATAAATTTCTTAATGATAGACATTATGAAAATCAAAGAAAATGCTCTCCCCAGGAAGAGTGGTGGCTATTCTGAATCCATTAGCCTTCTTGAGAACACAATCTTCTCAATGCTCTAGGGACTAAATGTGTTCTGCTTTAATTCATTTATTTACTTAATATAAATTTAATTGTTCACCAGGCTTCCAGTACCTTGCTGAGAACAATTTAGTGGATGATCCAGTCTCTCAGTCCATACATTAATTCAAATATTTGAGAATTGTATGCCAAGGCTTTCAGAATATGTTTAAAAATACAGCCCACTGCTTCCCTTTGTGCACAAATTACATGTATAAAGATGGCTTATAGAAATATATGCTGAATTTTCTGTTTTTTTTGAAGCAGTGACAATACATTAAAGACAGTATGTTAAGATAATTAACATTTGCTGAAAGTTTTTATAAGCATAAAAATTAATAAGCAGGTCTTCTGTAATGACTGGGAGAGAATAAGACTTCACCCCCTTGTGGGTGGAGCCCCGAGGCTAAGCTCAGTTCCAGGCAATTAAGCGCTTACAGATTATAAAGGAGAAAAATTGGAAACTCATTATTTCTTATTAGTAAAACCAAAAGGATATTTTATGATCTAATGAGGAAACTGCCCCAGTTTTATAGCCAGGTAGCTTTAAGGCTCAGCTCTAAACTCCTTGAAGTCACAGGACTTTCTCAGCTTTGCCCTCAAGGTAATCACTTCCAAAGCCACCCAGCTCTGCTGTCAGTTCCCAGAGTGAAAAGCCTTTCTTTCTGTCCTTTTAAATGTTAAATCAATCTCTCTCTCTCTCTCTCTCTCTCTCCTCCTCTCCTCCCCCATCTCACTCTCCTCATCCTCTCTCCCCACCTATCCCCCTTCCCCTATCCATCCACCTTCCCTATCCATCATCCACCTACCTTCCCATCTACCCACCCACCTACCCACCCACCATCCATCCATCCATCCATCCATCCATCCAGCGTGTGTCCTAGCACAAAGTGGAGATCACAAGACACCTTCTAAGTCAGTTCCCTCTTTCTATCACCATTCAGCTTCCAGGAACCACCTCAGGTCTTCTGGCTTAGTAACAAGAGCCCTTACCAGGAAATGCCTCACACCAGCCATCTCCCACAGCTGTTTGGACCAGGCTTTTAAACATTTGCTCTGAAATTGTGTCTCAGTAACCTCTGCTTTCCTTGTAGTCACTCATTCCCAGGAGCCCTTACTCCCAGACCACCTGACACTTCTAACATTCTAGGCCCTTATAGGAAAGCTTGAGTGAAGATCTGCCCATTCTATTTGTGTAACATCATCCTGGATTTCTCATGGGAAGCCGACTGAACCCTTTAGAGTTGGAAATTTCCAGCTTACATGATTGCCTTCCTCTTGCTTAGTTTTACACGCCAGGTCAACTGCCTCCTCTTTCTGGGCTGCCTATGGTGACATCCTAGCATTGACTCCTAGCATTCAGAGCCGGGTAGAATGGCATGGGATAAATTCAATTCTTGTCTCTGTTTTTCTAACACATTTAGTCTGTCACCTCTTCTTAGTGTGTGCTCAATCAGCATCGCTTAGGGTCTCCTTTTCTAATTGTTTAGGTAATGTATCCTCCATTACCTTCAATCTGAGGTTACTGAAGGCATGCAGACTTTCTCTCCCCTGAGATACAGAACAGCATTGTTAATGACAGACAATGCAATGTGCCCAGAGTGGCACAACTTCAGTGAGATAAAAATAGAGGACCTCATAACATGTCTTTATGTGACAGAGTGGAGCAATCATTCTTAATGAAGTTCCTGTGTAGATTATTCACAGTCTCAAGGAAACATTAGGAACACAGATGGGCATAATACACTGTGGATGATACGAGTGGCATTGAACCCAGTTGAGTGAGCCTTGGTGAGTGTAGACACACAGGCCAGCTGAATGACCTTTATTTGAACTTCCTTTTTGTCGTTTATAATGGGAGGATAATAATTCCTATTAAAGTGCGTCTCAGAGTTGCTGTGGAAATCATATAAAATGCATTAACAAGAGAATTGAAATGTGAAAAGGCATAACCAAATGGCAATTCGATAATACTATTAGATCCTGGAATCTGTTGTGTTAAAAGGGAGACTGTGTATTACCAGGGAAAGTGGTTCTCCCTTAGGAAAATTAATTACTCTTTAATCAGATAGGGACTTAAACAATTTTGATGAACAAGAAGGATGTGTGGAGTTCAACTTTATGATGAAGGTAAGAAATTTGAAACCCATTTAATAATTGTGTGACTAGGACAGAGTGATGCTTAGCTGTTTCTCATGATCTCAGGAATCTGTATCTCTGAAATTAAGATAATATAAATATATAGAGATTGCATATTCCTCATCTGAAATACTTGTAGCAAGAATTATTAAAATTTTAGATTTTAAAAATCTCTCTCTCCTTCCCTCCTTCTTCCCATCCTCCTCCACCCCTCTGTTTCTGTATGTAGACATCTTACGATTAGGACTCAAGATTCGAAAGAAAATTTGTATCTTAGATACATCACACACACACACACACACACTCACACCACGCACACACACCACACACCACCACACACACGCACACACACACACCACACACCACACACACGTGCACACACACCACACACCACACCACACACACACACACGCACACACACACACACACACACACACACACACACACACACACACACACACACACGCACACACACACACACACACACACACACACACACACACACACACACACACACACACACACGCACACACACACACACACACACACGCGCACACACACACACACCATACTCCCCGCCACACACACACACACCAGCAGCAGCAGCAGCAGCAGCAGCAGCAGCAGCAGCAGCAGCAGCAGCAGCAGCAGCAGCAGCAGCAGCAGCAGGGATAACGGAATTTTCTACTAGTACCATGAGTACTCAAAGATTTTGAGCCTTGAAGCACTTGAGATTTGACATTTAAACATTCAGTGTAAATCCTTTGTTCCTCAAAAGTTCTTGTTTAAAACCAGCTTTATGCTAATTTTGTTAAAACATTCAGGAAAATGATGAAATCATAAGAACTTGCATGGATACGCTTAGTAGCTCTTGTTCAGGAAAACTCATGCATGTGGTTGAGCACTTTCCACGTGAGGGTATCTAAAAGAAATGCACTTGTGCCACACATGGAAAATGCTGTGCTTCGATTTTGACTCCACAGTACCCCAAAATTATTCACAAAATCTTTGGATTTTTATTTAAATCCTTCAGTCCGAGGTATTTTGTTATTGCATCCTGAATCACCCAAGACAGTCGATAGCATGTGCTTGATGCACTGCTGTGGGACATAGTGCTCAAATGATGATTTTTAGGGATGCAGCAATGTGGATGGCTTGTCAAAAAGCCAAGGCCAAAGAAATGACCTAGATCCCCGGCCTCACATGGTGTAAATCAAAAACCAACCCCCAACTTGTCCTCTGTTTCCCATCACACACCCCTCCACCACACACACACACACAATTAATTAATTAAAATACAAAATTTAAAGATTAAAAGTAATGTTTTAATATATGTGATTTTGACCATAAGAAGCTATATATTTATTTTAATATACTAAACTCAGAGGAGGACACATTAGTCTCCCAAATATCACCAAATTCCTTTCTGTTTAGAACATGAGGTCTGCAGTTGTTAAGATTTTTGCATACTTTACTCATTGTTAGAGGCACTTGGATCCTAATTACAGCCAAAATGCAGTTAAAGTTTTGATTACTTGTTTCAGACATCAAAAGTGTATAATTTCATAAAACTTTCTTCTTGATCTGGGAAAATTAAGGGCTATTTTCTAAACAAAATGTGTCACATTGGCACTTATTCTATTTCTTGTACAAGCTTAGGGAAAACCGTTGAGATTTATTTTTTATGCTAGAGTGCATTCTGTCTTACACTCTCAAAGTTTTAATGTTTGAGACTCACAAGTGTTTAAATATGAGAACATAACCTCATTAGGAAATAGAGCACTTATGGATGTAGATAAGTCTCTCAAATAAAAATGACCACTATTGGGTTATGCACAAAGTCCAATGGCTGGTTTTTATTATTATTATTATTATTTGTAGCATATCTTAAAAGCACAAATAAGGTGTGTGTGTTTGTGTGTGTGTGTGTGTGTGTGTGTGTGTGTGTGTGTGTGTGTTGTGCTTTGTTCAGATCCATTCTCTCTAGAGTTCTTTATGAGTACCATACTTATCTACCCCCTGCTCTTTCTGGATCACTAGCAGTGGCTTTTAATCCACATTTTACATTCATGTCTTTTGATGTATTTTAAATCCTACAATCCAATATGAAGGAAAACAGATGATACTTTGTTCAGACACTTTATTTCACTTAACACACTCTCTAGTTCCATCCGTGTTTTTTTCCCTTCAGGCATGATTTCATTCATCTTTACGGAATTTTTTCATTACCCAGCTGTAATTGCAGTACCAGAAGGTCAATGCTGAAGCTACAGGTCATGAGCTACAGGCCAGCCTGAACTAAATAGCAAGATACTTTCTCAAAACCAAGCCTTCGCTGAACACAAGCTTGGCGAAAGGAGAGCTTTAGCATATACGGAGGCAGAAAGAAAAGTCCACCTTGGTCATCATAAAATGATGTGATGATAATTGAAAATTATGTTATTTAAACCCCAGATACTTATGCATTTACAAATGTCCTTTGGCTTCAAATTCAGGGAAGTTTGTAATCATCATTTCCACAGCTCTTCTTTCCACCCTTTCTCTCCCTCTTCCTATGTCTTGTGCTCCGAGTATGTTGAGATCTTAAATGGTGAACCATGGAATCCTGAGGCAGAACCCACTCAGCTTTTCTTTCTCTTCATCAAATTTTAGATCTCAATTGAGCTGTATTCCTCTCACTTAGACTTCCTTCTACAATTTCAAATCAACTATTGAAATTTTACTTGGTGAGCAGGTCTCAACACTTTCTTCTCATAATATTTTAATCTTAGTTATTATAATACTCAATAACTGGTCCAAAGGTAGAAATACTGACTGTGTGGTACCTATCTGCAGTTGTCATTTTTACACCATAACCTCTAGATTGAAGGCTGATTATTAACTATGAGCTTTTTCAGGGACATTTTCCCCCAAGAATGGACTATAGTTTATTCTACTGCCTGTCTTCTGATGCTTTTTGTTTAAGGGGAACATTTAAAACTCACTGTTGTAGCAGAATCATCGCATTCTATCCTCAGGAACATTTGTCCTTGAAACTAATTAGTGTTTTTGTTTCATTCTTTAGCCATAAAAAAAAGTAGAAACCTCATTATTTCAATCATGGAAATAGATTTAGAGGGCATTTCACTGAGTTGAAAAAGAAACTGAACTGAGCGAGACAAATGCTACCTTAACTCAGTTATAGGAGGAAAATAAAAATACCAAACTCAGAAGTGGAGAACAGGATTCCTTGCTGCTCATCGTCAACTCACTTCAAGGCGATTATCTAAAAACCTCAATGCTTTATCACGTGCTGCTCCTAAAAATCTCTACTCTACTAGTTTAGTGACCTGGTATTGATTGTGCAAAGACTTAATTACATACTAGGAATATCTAAGTCTGCCAACTCTGCCACCTCGCGCTGGGGGTTTCTTGGTGTACTGCAATGTGCTTTTTGCTCAGTTTGCAGTCCTGCATTGGCATTCACTTTCTAAATGTAAGGAGTCTTAAGATCAGCCAAAGATGGAACCAGGCCTTTTATAGGTCTTCTTTTTTAATGCATGCATCACTTCTACATATGATGGCTCTCTCCTGGACCACCAGATATTTTTCAAAGATTTTTCTCCAACTTTCTATTCCCCCTCTGCAAACCCTTTAGCCCATTCCCTGCTTCTATGAGGGTGCTCCTCAACCCATCCCCAACTCCTGCCTCACCACCCTAGCATCCCCCCTACACTGGGACATTCAGCCTACACAGGACCAAGGGCCTCTCTTCCCATTGATGCCAGATAAGACCATCCTAAGCTACTCATGCAGCTGGAGTAAAGGGTCCCTCTATATGTACTCTTTGGTTGGTGGTTAAATCCTTAGGAGTTCTGCAGAGTCTGTTTGATTGATGTTGTTTTTCATATGGGCTTGCAAACATTTCAGCTCTTCAATCCTTCTTCCCCTAATGCCTTCATTAGGGTCCCCCATGCTCAATCTAATGGTTTACTACAAACATCTGCATCTGTGTTGGTAAGGCTCTGGCAAAGCCTCTCAGGACATAGCTATATCAGGCTCCTGTCAGCAAGCACTTATTGGCATCAGTAATACTGTCTGGGTTTGGTGGCTCCATATGGGATGGATCTCCAAGTGGGGCAGCCTCTGCATGGCCTTTCCTTCAGTCTCTGCTCCTTTTATTGTCCCTGTATTTTCTTTAGACAGGAGCAATTCTGAGTTAATATTTTTGTGATGGGTGGGTGATACTCTTATTCAAACATTTAAGCATCCCTTGCTATAGAGCACTGCTATATAATTTCCAGCATATGAAAAATGTTGAATTTTACTTTGATTTTATTTATTTATTGCTAATATTCTTATGGCTCAGTGGAGGAAGTCTTTGGAAGTCTATTCAATAACCACAGAGGTCCCTGCAAAAAGTTCATATCTGTATGAAGTGAATACGTTAAGATTTCTTGATTGTAATCAACAGAAATTTACTCCAGCTTAAAAAAGAACTTTAGAGAAAGGTTTGGAATATTTTACAATTAAAAAGATAATTGAAGGAACATACATTAAGGAGTCACAAATATTACAGGTTAGTGTCCAGAAAAGAAACTAGGAAAAAGAACTGGTAAGGCAAGAGCCACTGTAGAGCAATTTACAAAGAAACAATTCACAATCTAACCAAAAGGAAAGGGAGGCCAATGAAGATTTGCAAGGTATAAAGGAGTTCCACCCACTCTGGGTCTTCAACTAGCATGTGTCATCAAGGTACATTTGTTATCCATAAACCAAAGGTTAACCAAAATTGTTACCATTTTTCTCCTTCCTGATGAGCCATCTTCAATATTTTGTGTTTATTCCCATTTTTACTATAAAATTATCTGTTCTTTCTCTCCTGAATTTATTAAGCTGAAAGAGTACTTCACTAAGAGATTACATTTACTGCCTCATACCATTTTCTTTGTGTTAAAGCACTGTGGGTTTTTCTTTGTTGTGTTGTGAATATAATTCCTTTGTTATATAGCCATATTATTTCCTATCATCAATGGTACAAAGAGACCCACTTGTTTTGCTCGGCACTATAAACCATTTCTCTGACATGCCTTGCCAGATTATTAGCCAAATGAATAGGTGAATGAATGGATTTACTTGTACATCCTGATCTAGACAAATGTGCCTTTCAAAAGAATGTTCAATGTCAATGGGATTGGATACACAAATACATTAATGGAATATTTATCAACGGGAAGCCGAAATGTCAACTAAAAATATAATTTCTTAATTTTATCTGGTATTTTATGGGTTATGGTTGCTCAGAAATGAAAATAGCATTGACAGCCTTACATATTACATAGAAATGAGATTTTTTTCTTCCTTGAAAGACCCATAATTTCTGTATAGTGTGCTTCTAGTAATGGTATAATTGCTTAATTGATAATTCATTTTTGTTGTTGTTAATACCAAAGCAAATTGGCATAGTCTCATTATCTCATTTCATATTGAATTTCAGTACAAGAGTAAAAATCCTTCCAGCTCAGATTTGGGATAGACCTCCATCATCACTGTGCCATCTCTGTAAACTTTTCCTGATATGACTTTACATTCATAAGTGCTCATAGATACACTTACATCTTTTTAAAACTTTTTATTTGTTCTTTTTGAGTTTCATATTATGTACGCCCATTTCAATCATCCCAATGTCTCTTTGTATATGCCCCCTGTCCTTGCAAACCCTCACCAAATACAAAACGCAAACCAAAATTCATAAAGTACACAAAACAGAACAATGTATAGAAAATACCTTTTCACGGAACCTGTAGTGTGTCACAGTGTGTGGAAGCTATTGTGACTCACAGTGTGTCCCACAGTATACCCCTCATCCACACATCTTCATGTTTACTGCAATGAGTCATTGGACTGGCTTCTGCTGCACCATCAACATTGGATCCTCACTGAGACTCCTCTAAGTTTCCTGTTGTCCTGTGCCATGGAGATCCTGCAGCTTTAGATTAGTAGGACTAGCCCTTTCTTATGCCCCAACATTTCATAGCTGAGGGAGATTTTGGCGTGAATCAAATCAAAACCCTAGATCTGGTTCTTGTTGATAGCTAAGTTGGTTAGTCCACTGGATCTTTCATATCCACACAACCAGCTTAAGCTCTCCAGCTGGAGAGCACTGCCCAAGCTAGCTCACCCATTGCTTCCCCTGGCAGGGGCAGGATCAGATATCCTGCTCTAATGTCCTATATTGACTATTTCAGGTGCTAAGAGATGTAAAGGGGTTGGGTAGATGAGTAGCATAGTCAGCTCTCACATGTTCATGTCCTCGGTGATCGGCTCACCAGTGATACTAGGGCCAGCTCCTCTAGGTTGTCAGAGAGAGGTGGAGGGCTCACTCTCCCCAGTGCTATAGCAGGTATGAGGTGGAGTCAACCCTCTAGAGTGCTATAACCAGTGAGGGGTGGGCCAGTTCTGCACAACCCTGGAACATCTATGTGATCCCAGACAACTTCCCAGACAGGGACATCCACATGGTATTTAGTGGTAATGAGTCATAGACGTAGACAGGATCCCTGCTGCTTCATAGCAAAGCACCAGACATAGCCCTCAGTAGCAGCAAAGCACAGAACAAAACAATTGCAGAACAAAGCAAGTGCCAACGCTCGCAGGGATTACACCATAGCTAGATACTCACAGTTGTCTATTTCTCTCCACCTTCAAGTCTCCATTTCCCTCTCTCTTCATAGTTCTCAGACTGCCCTGTCTCTCTTTCTTTCCCATCTGTCTACCACACACTTAAACACTGTAGTGGCTTCTACTGTGGGCAGGCCACTTGGACAGTGGGCTTCTGGGTGACCTCCTTAAATCTTCCGCAAGATACAGAGGCACGTGGGCCTCCCATGTGTCTACAGCCTGCCCATGTGGCACAGTGTCGAGTGGGTCTCTGGATATTTACCTCCTCTGGTGCTTTGTTGTGAGGAGGCAGACAGCTCTCTTTGCATCTTCCACTGCCCGGACAGTGGTGCACATACATTATTAGCTATGTAAAGATCTCGAATATTCACACACCAGTAAGTCTATCCAATCAGTGAGTGTTAGATTCAATGAGAGACCTATCGCCGATGTAATGTCCTTGGTGGCTGATTCACCAGTGACACTAGGGCCAGCTCCTCTATGTTGTCAATAGAGGAGGAAAACTGGCTTCCATCTTTAGCTTTCATCTTCCTGTTCACCTACATGCGTGATACACAGAACACAATATATTCTTAAGTAAGCCTAATTTGTTTTAAATGAAGCAATCTGAGAACAAAAACTGCAAATACATATGTGTGCACACACATATATGATATATATTAACCCTAAAATACATACTAGATAGATGTCTTAAAATTTTAAGACATAATTATTATTTATACAATGATTATATATAAAATACAAGATGGTAATCTTCAAACTGTCACTGCAATGAGGAAGATGCAGAATAGGAAAAGGAATATTAAGATGCTGCCAAAGGAATTACTAGAAATTACGCATGCTCAGGTACAGCACTCATGATTTTAGACTACAATAGAGGAACACCAAAGTGGGCCTAACCAAAGAACTGACAAATCTGAAGGAGGGCACTGATGGAATTAAAGTGACCTTGCTGTTTGAAAGAAAATGAATAGAAGCCTAGACATCTGTCACAATTTTTTGTAACTCCTAGGATAGAGATCATAATCAAATCTTTGAAAATGAAGGAGATTTGCTTGTGGCTATCAGAATTGTCAGAAACCCTTGGTTTAGAGCAAGAGTTCTCAAGCTTAGGGGTCGAATGATTTTCTCACAGGTCTCTCCTAAGACCATTGGGAAACAGAGATATTTACATTACAATTCATAACAGTAGCAACATTATATTTATGAAGCAGCAACGAAAATAATTTTGTGATTGGAGTTCAGCACAACATGAAGAAATGGATTAAAGGGTCATAGCATTAGCAAGCTTGGTAATCACTTTTCTAGAGCCTGGAATGGCAGTGTATGCCCGTATTCTTACCATTCAAGTTACTGAAACAGGAGAGTTGCTGAAAACAGTGAGTAATCTGGATTGCATAGTGAGTCCCAAGACAGTATTGGCAATGTCTGAAACACTGTTTCAACTATAAAATAAAGAAGTGAAATAATAACATGTTATACCTATTGAATAATAATTACATTATGAAAATTTTAATGAAAAATCATTCACAGATATGTCTGGATCCCACTAGGCGCAGGATGGGGACACCAGTGTGAAGGAGACACTTGTCATGAAAGGACAGGAAGGTCATCCAGAAGCCAAGAAATGATTGGCACTTGGTTTCTTAAGTAGCAACTTTTAATAACACTGTTATATTGTTTTCACCCTACATAGTTCTGTTCTGGAATGTATTTCAGTTTCTAAACCCATATTCCATATATTGTAGTTTTAGAATCAAACTATACACACAGCCCCAAACCCAATATAAGTATAGTACAGAATTCAAAGTCATAATCCTCCATAAAGACAATAATAAAATTACTAAGAAATATCAAAAGAACTAATAAAAAAACGAGGAAAAGAAAATATATGCTTTAGTTCTCCATGTTTAAAAAGCAAAGAACAGAGTCTTTTTAGACTAATATGCTGAAAAGCCATGTTTCAAATTTATTATTTTAATTAATGTTGGTTGTTCAATGAAGCACTCACTTATGTAGTAAAATTGGCAGTAAAATTTAGAAGAGTAGATACTTAATGGTATAAATATATTATATTCTAATTTTTACTCTTATTTCATAAATTCTGTGTAGCAGTCATATATCATGGAGCAGATCTACAGGTACACTGTTTCAACATACAAGATAGTCCCATAAATATAAACAAAAAGCTATTAATACTAATTGTGTCTAAGAAGTGCTAGGTGAGTTAGGAGGGTTAGAGATTTCAATTTTCATTATGTCCTTTGTTGATGAGTTACCTTTTTCCCCAAGAGCAGATTTTAGTTACGTGGCTTACATATTAATAGTGATAGAATTTTAAAAATCATGTACTCTAGCCTAATGTTTTAGTCATTACCAGGCCTGCATCCATTAAGGATATTTAAATATTAAGTCTACTCTTAAAGAAGAAAGACACACAGACAAAGCACAAGAGTATATTTAAAAAACTGTCTGTACCGAAAGCTTCATCAATAGTGATCTCTCCTGGTCCTGTGAGAAACCTATGCTTAAGGCTGTGACATCTCGTTCTCTGCTAACAGCTCATTGCTTTAATTACACTTCAATAAATTCTCCAGCTCTTTAACGAACCCTAAAGAAAACTTCTTGGTGAGTAGGACCCTTCATACTGCAATGTTTTGTTTTTTCTAGTCTTCTCCATAATGTGCTCCGTGGCATCCTCAAGAAAGCACAGCTACTGTGGGTTCCTAAGGCTCAGGATTTTAATGTCAATCTTCCCCTGAATCCTCCAGCACTTCCCTTCATGTTCCATAAACCCGGTGTGCCTTATCCTTCCATTTGCGGCGTTGTTTTATGTAACAAATAGAAGGCCGTGGGAGATAAACCAACAGAACAGAAGCCCTGGCTGCGTTAAAACTGAAAGCCTTTTAGCTGCAATGGCAGAAATGGTCCATCTCTGAGCCATACACAGGGAAAGAATGGAATGGTAGAATAATGTAAATCAAGGCACCTTTGTTCTTCTGGGTTCTGTAAGTTTTTACTTAAAACAGCAGACTTAAGTAGAGGGAATAGTAAGTCACTGTTGTACTTACACATCCCTATCCTTCAATGCTCAAAAAGGGAATTCAGGTATTTCTTGGGACTATAGGTATTATTTCCTTGCCACCTACACGCGTGTCTTCTGGATCCATTTAAATAAGCTTCCCGTTCCAAGGGTAGTTTCCAGACTGACTTTTTAACACTAAATACAGGGACAGCTAGGAGCATGTATGGGTCCACTTTTTTGATGTTAAATGTGTGAGTGAAAGATAAAGCAGAGTCAGTTATATGTCTGTCACAAACTCTTTACTTTGTTGTTCTTATTGTACATTCAACCTAGGGCCTTTCTGACAGCAGAGATGGGCAGTTTATGATTCTTTGTTTCACTTGGTTATTAACAACGTTAGAGTGTATTTGAATATGAAATAAAATAAATTTTTAAATATGGATTTCATTTTTGGGGGGTCTTGGGAGTGGCATGAGAGGAGGGTATGATTAGGATGAAAAGTTAATCACTTAATTAATTAAATTTAATGTAGGTTTTATAGATTCGCTAGACAAGTGTTCGATCCTGGAACCAGATTTGTTGACTTTTGCTCAGCCTTCTGTGAGCAATGACTTAACAGCTAACGTAGGAATGCTGCTAAGTCTAGTGCATGGCATTGTGAACTTCATTTTTGCCACTTCTGAGCTAGAACCAACCCACATCCCCTCTCTCCTCCTCTTCAACAATTCCTAATCCCTTAGATGCTGAGGATGTTCCTTAGATGCCAACAGCCCTTCTGATCAGAAAATTAAACCATTGACTCTGGTTAGTATGCCCTAAAGGTACTCATTGTATAACCAAAAATACCAGGATACCTAGATTCCAAACTTTATCTGCGAAATGAAGAAACCAAATCAAATTTTAAAAAAATCAAGATTCTTACAGAACCCTAATACTAGTAACACCAGAAGTTGAAGACTATTTGGAAAAATATCATAGGCCAATGGTAGGAACTCAACGGAGGGACACTTATCCCTAGTACATTAACCAAGACATAGCAGGCTGGCCCCTTAGCCAACCAATGCAAGCTCCCTCCACATCCATGTTGTAATCCATTGCCATCTAGATCAAGAACATCACTTTAGGGCTTGGAACATTTTGGTCTCTGCAGCACATTCTACTGTACCCATAAATGATGTCCGAAACCCACCAGGACCCTGTTTCTTTGTACTTTATCTCCATATTTCTTGATCATATCTCTCTTTTTTAAATGACCTTATTCTGATTTTATATGAGAATACTGTTCTGGGAAGACATATGAAATACTATGGTTTAGGCTCCTCACCAAGCCTTGTGAACTTGGTCATAGTAAATACCTTTCCTTCTAAAAACCCCCCAATAGAATACATTGTCCAATAGTCGCAGCACCAGACTTCCTCAGTCATTGTCAACCCTGAGAACTTACAAAAGTCCATAATACCTCCCATGAACTAGTTATAAACTCTCTGCCATGCTTCACAATTAGCTGCTCACAGAACAAGCCCAGCTCATTTCACCCCACTATTGTTTTCCCGATTGGCCAGAACCTGACATGTAGACAGTCTTAAAACTCTGAAGGAAACCCACAACGAAGTTCAATGTGTACATTAGGTTCTTGCTTTCCTTCTGTTTGCTCCAAAATGACTCACACTGAAAGAATTGCTTAATACATGCAAGCCAAGAACCATTTTATATGCCACTAATAGGGACACTGCAGTAACTAATTAGCTCCAATCAGATTAAGTCAAACTGTTATTAACAAAATCTGAAAGTTAAATAGAGGTTCATTACTCCCCCAGCTCTGGTTCTACCTCCCCAAGGGGTGTTTAACTTGTAGCCACTGTTTTGGCTTTGCTTGATTAGATCTCATTATGAGAAAGAAGTAAGCACTTGAGCCCCAGTCTGAGGGAACCCAAAGGCATGTCGAGACATCCATTAAACTGTGAGAAATTGAAGACAGGCAGAAATTGAGATATAGACACCATATTTATATCTCTGGCTTATGTGTGGTGGGAAACACCATTCCAGTTTTGCTATTTTTCAAGTAGCCCTTTCAGAATACATTGGAAAGTGAGCCATCTGTATTTTCCATTCAGGAGGAGGAGGAGGAGGAAGAGGAGGAGGAGGAGGAGGAGGAGGAGGAGGAGGAGGAGGAGGAGGAGGAGGAAGAAGAAGAAGAAGAAGAAGAAGAAGAAGAAGAAGAAGAAGAAGAAGAAGAAGAAGAAGAAGAAGAAGAAAAGTGGAGGAGGAAGAGGAGGAGGAGGAAGAGGAAGAGGAAGAGGAAGAGGAAGAGGAAGAGGAAGAGGAAAACAACTCGGCGAGTCTATTTTTCCCCCAGCCCTATAATGGTCATTCAAGGCAGCAGAGGGCTTGCAAGGCTGGGAGACTGGTGTCATGACAAGGAGGGACCTTAAAAGACTGATATTCCACAGTTATTCAAAGAGACCCAAGGCTGAGATAGGCATAGAACTTTATAGTAGTGAGCCCCATGAGCAGGAACAAGCTCATAGCAGTTAGTCATTTCCTAGAATTGTCCTCTCTGTAGCTTAGAATAGCAGCATTTCATTAGTTACAGCCAGCAGTAAAACCCAATGATTTGATGGCATGAAGCTCTGTATCTGACCGTGATCACTTCTTCTCGCTCACCCTCCTTCTCCTGAAGGAACATGTTGGCGCAGCCATGTATCTGTGATTGACATAATAATTCTGCTTGATTTCCAGCCATCGACTTAATTTCTAAATGCATCATTTACGTTTTGGTAAATTTCTTTTGATATAGATATTTGGCTATGATAATTCAGGTTGCCATATACTTTGCCTAAGGACACATTTTTGAGAGTTGATGTGAGAAGAACTTTCTTTGAAATCTGTTTTCTCTTCCACTACTTTGGGTAAGTAACTTGTGACTGGCATGATGCTCCCCATCTGCAATCCTATGAATATCCCTACCTATGGCAGGCACAAAGGTAAGCAGGTGCTTGTGCTGTAAGACTTTTCAGAATTTTAAATTGCATGTTAAAATAAGATTTAAAATTCAATTTTTCATAAAGATTACCCAAAAGTGAAATAAGTATCTGGCATTTTCCAAACTTTTTTTAAAAAAACTATATGTCTGTTCTTTGAAGAACACAACTACAGAGATTCTACAGAAACAATCAGGGTAAATGTTGAGAATGCGCTTAAACCTTTCCTCTTTCTCTATGCACATTTATGTGTATGTACACAGGTTGGTGTACACTTGTGTGCATAGGCTTATGAAAGGCAGAGTTCAGCACTGAGTATTGTGTATGTATGTGTGTGTACAAAGGGTTGGGTATATGCTTATGAAAGACAGAGTTCGGGACTGGAGAGATAGCTCGCTGGTTAAGAGCACTGACTACTCTTCCAGAGGTCCTGAGTTCAATTCCCAGCAACCACATGGTGGCTCACAACCATCTGTAATGTGATCCAATTACAGCGTACTCATACATAAAATAAATAAATCTTTAAAAAAAGGAAATAAAGACCGAGAATGCTGAGCATCATATATGTACACAGGAATTTTATTTTATACTTGTGTGCTCATGCTTCCCGAAGGCAAAACTAAACAATGAGCTTTTATTTTCTTTCACTCTACATTACTTTTTGAGACAGTCTCTCACTGAACTTAGTTATTTAAGTAGACTGGTTGCTGCTCACCAGAAATCCTTGTATGTCAGTCTTCCCATAACTGGGGGTACAGGTGCCATGACGCCCATACTTTTTATGTATATTCTTGGGGTGGGGATAGTGTTTCATACTCAAATCGTAAAGCTTATGAGCCAGATACTTCACTCGCTGGGGCACTGCACAAATCAACCCATCTTCCCTACTCTCCATGCCATTGGCATTTCTGAAACAGATCATTTGTGGTTGTAGGGTGGTATGCTGTATGAGATGACAGCAGCACAGTTATTTAGGTACCCTAAGAAAGGCAAGGTGCACATGCCAACTGTCAATCAAGATTATAAAAGTATTCCAAGCAAACAGCTTCAAATGTTCCCCATGGCCAAATCTCTGCTAGCAGAGAACAAATGGGCCAAAACACCTTTAAGCTCTTCCACATGGTATGTTATCCTTGTTTCTGCTAAGAGATCTCACTGGGAGGTAATATAGGGAAATCATCATTAACACAGATTCTGAAGTCAAAGCTATGTGGTTGGGACTAAAATTTACCTACCTTAAGTGCCAAGGAAGATAAAAGCTAAGAATACTAGCTTCTACTTCAGCTGAGTGGTAACTACAGTTACAATGCTAACAGTAGTCTAACAGTCGCTACGTTATGTCCTTGTATGGTCCTTACAGGAAATATTGCACAATAAATATTTACCACAAAGTCCAGTACATGGTACAAAGCTTGGCAGGTCTGTCTCACCATTCCCTGGAATTACTTATTTCTCTTATAGGCATTTGTGCTAATTATTTCTCCAAGACATGTGTATGTTTAGAAGAAACATCTTATATAATCTCCTTCTTTATATCATTACAGTCTTTTATTTCCCTATGTCCATTCATTTATCTATTGTTGGACCCTCCTTTGTGTGTTACTTCTGTGCTAGACCTATAATGCTTTATTTGATTCATCTGAAGGTGTGAGAAAAATCTCAGCCTGAAACTGTTGGTACAAGAGATTTTACTGTAGCCCTTCAAGAAAGCCTTAGAAAGCAGAGGTTTCTGGAAAAAAAAAAAAAGAACAACAACAACAAAAAAAAAAAAAAAAACAAAAAAACCCCCCAGAAAACAGCAACAACAACAATAAAAAGCATTCTGGGATTTTGTTTTTTTCCAAACAAAAAGGATTCAGCAGCTGTATTCAGGGATCTGCTGCTACATTTACATTTAAAGGTGACACCATCAGCACACATCTAGCAGCAGCTGGAGTCAAATATTACTACAGATGTTGCAAACCCTTGAAGCTGGGAAGAAACAAATAAGTGTGCTTTAGATGCCCAGGAGTAATTCTTACCACTGGCTACATATCTACTTGCTGATTTGTACTATGAGACAATGGCCCTCCTACAAGTGAAACCTATTCGCTGTCTTAAGGAGACCAAGGGTTCTATCCGATACTGTCGATTACTTTATATTGTAGATGCCTCACTACTCCAAGTCTTACTCTAAGATACAACATGAAGTTTAAGTAACGAAGTAAAATGGCATGAAGTCATTCTTATGAAGTACTTTATAATTTAAAATGGCCAATGGAAGAATTGTGTTTACTATATAAAAACAGACATAGAGGAGAGAAGTACTTATAGTGACATCATTGTTCTATAACTGATTATATAGCTACTTACTGTATATAATTTCTACCCTCCACAATTTATCCTATTTCCTTTTCTTTGAAGCATAAATGTAAATGTATCCACACATTGTGGGCAGTTGAAACTGGGTTCTTGGTGAGTGTAGCCTTAGTATTGAGTTTCTGAAATCTCCAAATGGAACCCACTGGTTCTTCTGTCCAGGCATAATTTACTGGATCTTATTGTTAAATCAGCTAACCAATTTCTCCTTAATAAGCATAATTACTTAGTCCAGTTAGTTCAGTAACTTCTTTCCTTGTCACTAGTCACCGTAATTAACTTTAATGAGAAACCATAGGTACCATTTTTCTATTTATCAGAAGAAATTGCACCCAAGAATATTCATTGAAATTCTTGATGTTTAAACTGGAGCATCTCTTGCTTCCTGATGACACAGCTATATAAATTCCCAGCACTGGGCCTCTGTGGGCTTAAAGGAATCAGAATACATCTTGTTTGAGGCAGCAAGGTATTCCAATCTCCTGAGAATTATTCCCTGCATCCTAACATCTCCCTTTCTATTCAAGGGGTGTAACGGATGGTACAGTCCTGAAAAGTTATACATCACATATCTGTCACATGATATTGACACACAGAATGGTTAAGACGGATCAATACCATTCTATACTATCATATTAACACTTTGTATAAATATTTACTCTTATGCTTATATAATATATAACATAGTAGTATTCTAACATTTAAACTCCATTTTAAGGCATGTATCCAAGATCTGGTTAAATACTATGACTCTGTTACTTCATTTAATAACTTCCAGTATTCTAAAGATTTTTGTTAATATTTTGTTGCATAAGGAAAATAATATGAAGCATTAAGTACCTGGAAAATGTTAATAAGGTATAGAAACTAATAGAATCCTGAGTTCAGAATTAAAAGACATTTCTTTGGTTCCTAAAACAGTTCTTGGAAAAAAGAATAGGAATGCAGCCTCTTTTAAGTTTTTCTCAAATATATTGTAGCTTGTGGCACAAATGGCCTCAACCACAGTCACAATGTTTCTTTACCTTTAAATGTGTCATTGCAAAGTGATATTTTTTCTATTCTTATATCTTTTCTTATTTGTCCAGGAGTAAAAGCCTAAAAATGACCCCAAATCAGCATAGTTTAAAAGCTGTTTCCTTAAAAATATAGAAATAAGTTATCTTGATTTTTATCTCAATTTACTACATCAGCAACTAACAGCCTAATTTTAAATCCTATTTTTCCTCTCTCAGAAATTTTGCAAAGCAAGTGCTTTAAATGGAACTATTACCATGTATCCAAGCAACAAAGCTATGATTGATTTCTGATTTGTCTCCTATCAGGCTATTTTTGATCAATTATTGAATATCAGGGCTCTTGTATCATACAAATGTCCCAACACCACTCTGTAATTCAGTCAATCCATTACGCCTAAGCCTGTGGAGTGCCCCTTGCCTGATGAATAGCTTAGCATCTCTACAGTTTATATTCATAACAGAACTCACTCTGGGCATAGCCTGGCTTTCCATGTTTCCTGCACAATTTGCATACAGCTAAAGAAATGTTCCCCAAGCTATCAGTGATCAGGTAGAGAAAAGATATATCAAATAACCATAGCTATCCTAGAGGAAGAACAGGTGTAAATCAGTTACAGTGTTTGTCTGGAAGCTGACAGTTTATCAGCTAAGTGATGATCTCTTTACATTTTTACTTTGCTCTGAGAAGCATAAAACAATTCCACATGACACTGTACCAAACAAAGAGAAAAATAACCAGCATGTTTTCACTCTGGAATTCATAGTCTTTCAGAGGTTATGATTTAGATGGAGTTTGCATCTGAGATTACCAAACATAAAACCCCAAATTTAGAGCTAAAGCATTCATAAAACTACAATTTTATTCAAGTAGCGGAATAGACATTGCCCTACTTATAAAAGAAACCATGGAAAATGAATCCCAGAACTACCTATATGATCTCATCTTCATGTTACCATGCCAAAAACATATTTTAGAGCTTAATGGGAAAGTTCCTTTTAAAATTTAAGATGGTTTTAAAACCTCCATCAGGCAAAATAAGCATTTATATACTGTTTTTAATGCATCCCTTTATTTCAGCATTCATTCAGGAGATAGAATGCCCTCTTTGAGGAATGAAGGTGTACACTGCCAAACCACGTTAAGTTGTATTTTAATCCATGATTAATCCTGACGCCAGCAGCTCTGTCCTGATTCCTCCAGTCCATTTATCATTCAGTAATCAAAATGACTTTCTTTCAAACACATGTGCAAATCAAATCAACATGCTTGAACTGTGTGATGCTTTGCTCTAGAATCTCTTTTCTTTAGGTAATTAATTAATTAATTTACATCCCAAATGGTGTCCCTCTCCTATAGTCCCTTCCCCAATCTGCCTTTCTTTCTCCTCTCTTTCCAAGGTACTACCCCTGTACTGTTTCCATAAAACAAGTCTTTTTACATTTTCCATAGACATGTACTTTGTACTGCATCATCCCTGATATGTTGTGTGTGTACTTATATGTGTCTGTGGGTTTTTGTGTGTATGTGTGTGTGTGTGCATCTCTTGTGTATATGTATATGTTTGTTTGCATATATGTGTGTCTATGTATGCATCTCTCTCTGTGTGTATGTATGTGTGTATCTGTATGAATGTGTATGTGTGTGTTTGTATACAAGTATGTGTGTGTATCTGTGTGTCTATGTGTGTATGCATTCCTTTGTATACATGTATATGTATGTGTGTGTATCTGTGTGCACTTTGAATATGTATGTGTTTATGTGTATGTGAGCATGTGTGTATCTGTATATGTATGTGCATATCTCTCTGTATGTATATGTGTGCATTTGTATGTCTGTATATGTGTATATATGTGTGTATGCATATATCTGTATATGTGTCTGTATGTGTGTTTATGTGTGTGTGTACATCTCTATATGGGTGTGTATGTGTGTCTGTATATGTATATGCATATTAAATGCATATGTATGTTTGTATGCGTGTTTGTGTATATATTTATATGTATATGTGTATATGTGTATTTCTATGACTTTCATTGTTCTTGTAACATAATATATGAGAACAACGACTCGTGGAAGAGTGGTTTCATTTTGTTTGTATTTGAGGACTTGGAGATCATGGTGGTCAGTCTTGAGACATCTGGTCATAGAACATGTTCAGTCACGAAGTAGAGGCAGAGAAGGCTGCTGGCCAGCTCTCTTTTCCGTTTAGTTTAATGTAAGACTACAACATCTGATGTGAGATCACCTATGTTTATGGTGACTCTTCCAACTTTTAAATTAATCTTATCTAGAAAACCCCTGCAGACATGCTCAAGGGTTCATTTCCTCAGTGGCTCTGAATCCTTTTTTGTTCTCTCTGCCTTTATTTCTCCTTCTGTCTCTTTTTATTTGTGTCTCTTAGATTACTTCTAGTTTATCCTCTTGAAGAGCTTTAAATGAGAGCAGTAATGTGTCTTCTGTCATTGGGATCATTTTGACTTAGGGCAAATAGAATGACCTAGTCTTTATTCCTCTCCTTCTCCTTTGGGCACTGTCTCTCTTTTTTCTCTTCATTCCCCAACTAAAACCAAAACATGACTTACTTCCTTTGGAGTTGTTGCAATTAAGGTCCCATAGACTCCCAAGCATTACAGGCTCTTAATTATCCTCCATAACTTCACAGTAAGATCCTATGGCTGGAGGCAAGATAACATGTTTGAGTTAGAGAATGTGGAGAAATAAAGCTGGTACTGATTTGGAAGCCTCACATCCACTGGCTAGTGTTCATGATACTGGAAGGTGATATGCCCAGTCCTGAGGATAAACGGAATGAATCACCAGTCTTACCCAGCTATGAAACCTGCAAGCTACAACTATGGAAGGCCAGAGGAGACTGGCCTGCTGACACATACAGATGCTATGAGAGTAATCAATCATTGTAGAACTGGATTTAAGAATAGCTCAGAAGTTGGACCATGTAACTAGTCCTGTTATTGGGGCCGAGAACCTGTGTCTAGACAGATCATGGGTCCTAGGGAAAGATCCTACTACTCTTACTCTATTAAATGAAGATACTTTGAAGCCATCTCCTAGTGACTTACAAGTATACTAATAAAGGACTGTTTGGGTCAGTCCTCATCAGAGAATCTTTCATTGCAGGATATGACAACCAACACATAGGCCCAAACCTGACAAAGTTGCAAAGAAAAAGGGACCGCAGAACATTCAACTTTGAATGGGATATGAGCATCATAACCCCTTGAAACAAAGGTCAAGAATTGTAACAGAGGGGTGAGCAGAAAGGCTCTAAGGCCATGGAGAGAAATGGGCACTAATCCACCCCTAGCTAAGAAGCTACTGGCAATTGGCAGTTTCCACAAGATGAAGAATCAGTTACATTTAAGCATGTGGCTCCAGGTTCACAGTATACTTTCCAGTGAAGGGCACACACCCAAAAGTATATGGGTAGCACAAACTGCCATTGATAGCTTTTTTAAAGGAAAATAGAAAAGAAAGAGAACAAAATCTTTAATGGGTAGGGAAGAGTGGTAGACCTGGAAGAAATGGAGAGAAGAGGTAAACATGATTAGATGCATTGTGGGGACTCTCAAGAAAACTAATGCAAATCTGAAAAACATAATAAAATCTAATATCTAATAAAATGCTAAAACAAAATCCTTTTTTGCTTCAGCAACAGTGTTTGCTGAAGTCCTCTAGAACTTTGAACCTTTAAATTACACGGAAAGCAGATTCCTTCCCAGATTCTCCTTGTGGAAGGCAGAGCTCCACACTTCAAGTTTTCCCAGCAAGTTTTAGATGTCTCTATTATAGGATTAGTCCTGTGTTTCTAATCATTTTTACTCATTGGCTAGGCAATCTGTACTAAATTTGTAGTGCGTTAAAATTACATCCTGGTTGGGGGTAAAGCATTATGGTTGTTATTGTAAGTATTATAGCAGTATATAAAAATCATAGTAAATATACAAAGCATTTCAGCTGTTCCATTCTGGTATTTATGATGGTTATTATTATTATTATAAATCTTATTCACTCATCACAATTCTTTTAAGAGCAATGGTGTTCTTTTTGTTTGGGTAATGCAAATATCAAGGACTCCTTGATGTTGTAAATTTATGGCAAAAGTTCAAGGTCCCTGGGAGAAGTCTCAAAATAATGAAACTAGTAACAGTCATTGTTTTATGCCTGACATATTTCTTGCTTCTGTATTAATGGAGATGGTGACTGGTGTTTGTATCTGTCAGAGCTGAGTACGTGGGGCTTGACATTTGACTTATATTTCTTTTTCCCCAAAAGTGACAGACGGAGGCCCAGCAATGTTGTTCAGTTGTACAATGCTTATTTATCCAACACAAGTTATCGGGTTCAGTCTTTTGCACTGGTGGACAAGAAAGTGATATTGGAACTGTATCCACATGAACTGTTCAGATGACTTGAGCCCCATGCTACTTAAAAAAAATGAACATTTTCAAATTCTGTCTTCTATAAGTGATGATGAAAAAAATATTTGCCAAGAGAATTGGAAGTAGAGAGATGGGACTTTCTAAGAAGGAAATTTCAAACCTCATTACTGGAATCAGCTTCTATGACTACAACTTCCAGCAATAGGCATGCTCTATGCCAAAGTCACTCTAAGCATCAAGTAGTCATGATCACACTAGGCAGGACACTGATTCACCCAACTTGCCAAAGGCATTAACCAGATGTTCCTATAGCTCAGTCACAAAGTCTCCGTCTAGATCCTGACCTCTGATGCCTTACATTTGCTCTCATGGCTATAGAGAACTCTGGCTAATCAGGAAATACTGGTTTGATTAGAAGTTCAAATGAGTAGTCAGGGAGAATCTTCACTTCTGATTATCTTAAGTGTCTCCAACCAATGGGACATCACAGCCCTCTGCTCAGTGGCTTTTGTTAACAAGCTCCTCCTTTGCATGCCCATGTCTCCTTGAACAGACCAACTTGTTCCTAATCAGGGTGTATTGATCTTCCCCACAGATTTGCTTGTTAAACTGACATCTACAATACTCAGACAGCAAAAATAATATCCAACATTTTATTGTACCATTTTAATTGAAGGTCAAATTCAATGGATGTCATTCCAATAAATGGCCTATGACAGCAGCTGGTGGGAACGCTTACTCTCTAAATCTTCTCAGTTCTTGGACCTTGTTTATCCCACCTGCTTCAGATACCTTGATTTTATTGCTTACATCCTGAACTCATTCAGGCCAGCACAGTTGCTAGTTTATGTTTTAAAGCAGAAAAGTCTCTATTAAATTCCTTCTGTGGTATATGTGGGATCATAGTATACATCACAAAACTCTGCCTGAGAACAGCTGAAAGTTCTAGAAAAATATCACAGGGTCTAGCTATTGCTCAGACTTTCCTAATTTAAATCAGAAACTGCATAATTAGATCATTTTGGGTTATTATAATTTGGACCATTGGAGTAGATATTTTGTATCTTATGTTTTTCTGCAAACCTCAAGAAATAAGTGTTGATTTCTTCTTCAAATCCTCATCAATGCAAGAGCTGTGGCATTTTTATTCATTTATGAGAGTTCCTTTATAAGTATTTTAATTGATTAATTAAACTCTTTGTCTATGTGCCTATATATGCATATAGAGATATATGAATACGGAGTATAAAGCCAATACAATTTCAGTTAAGGTATTTGTATGAAATGAAAAATATTATATAGAATTATGTTTTAGTAAATAAATGTAAACCATGTTTTGTTTTAGCATGATTAGGTTATTGCAGTCAGTGATATTTAAGCAGTTGCTAAGAAAAGTATTTATTGGACTATCAGACACAAAAACTTCCAGAAAATCAGTTGATTAGATTTTAAACTGATAGAGTTATAATTAATTATGTCTTAGTGTATACATGATTCTTCAAAAAGTACCTTAAATAGAAGGTATCTATTATAATAAATATCTCTGCCTTTCTGCTGCTTCTTATAGGGACATAAATGTTTTTCTATAACTTGAGATTTCTTTAGTGCCTTTGATATGAATGAAACACCTTTATATTAATAATTTTATTTGTGTTGCGATAGTTAATAATAGAATTACTATTTATAATCACAAAATATATTCACTTATAACTAAAACATTTTAACAGCTTGTTAAGTTAATTAAGCCTTGTTAAGTACAGTCTGGCCCAACAGTTATCAACCACCAAGAGTCTCACACACCTCATGCACAGCCTAGACACGCAAAGAACCCACCAATAGCAGCATACTTCTTGCCAGTTTTAAACAACACTTCTAAATTGGTTGAAGGTCCTTGAATAATAAATTGAAATAAATAACATGAACCCCAAACCCATTCATTTGGTTCCACTTTTTTATAGCAAACATTGGCCATCTTGTTAATAATTAAACACAACAGATGCTAATGCCTTGAAACAAGATGGTTAATTTACATATTCTGGGCTCTGGCATGGGTTCTCTAGCACGTTCTGCCAAACCTATGGAGGATTATGTTTTCTCCAAGGTAGGTAAAGGGCAGAAAGGCATCTAGTGCTCAAATCTGAATATTAATAAAGTTGTACAGGAGCATATAATTGAACTGTATCAATTATTTATCTAATTACGAGGTTATTAGCTCTCTAAAATTACTCACTGAGCAACTCAGAGTCTTTGGAGTTCTAAGATACAAAATGTTGTCCAAAATCATCAGGCCTGCAAAATTACACCTGACAACAGTATTTCAACATTAATTAGCTGCACAATCTCAAGATGCAGAGAGAGAGAGAGAGAGAGAGAGAGAGAGAGAGAGAGAGAGAGAGAGAGAGAGAGAGATGGCAAAATTAGTCTAGGTAGCAAACTGTAAATCTTTCAGATTCTTTGAATTATAATTTTTATATGTATGGATGTTTGCTTGAATGTATGCCTGTATGCTCTGTCTGTACCTGCTTTGTTCAGAGACCATAGGAAGTCACTGGATACCTGGGACTACATGGTTATGAGATGGCATGTGGGTGCTGGGAATCAAACTGTGTCTGCTGCAAGAACAAGAAGTGCATTTTCCTACTGACCTGTCTCTCTAGCCCCAAAATATGTGTATTTCAATGCTGCAGAGAAAATATTGTGGTTATTGACAAATGAGACCTTATTTCCTGATGTTGTTGCATCTGGATACACTAATGACCCCATGAGTCAAATTGGCTCACTGCACCTAGAGATGCTTCGTGGAGCAGGTTTTGAGTTTAATAGCTTAATATGGTAGGATTCTCCCTTCCCTGCCAGTCTAAGTCATTGTCCTGAAATCCACAAGTTCAGACTAAACGATATATATTAAATGACCCCTAAGAGGCTCATCTGCTGGTGGCTAGATTTGTGGTTGCATTAGTTTTTGTGACCAAAGTTATTCTGCAAGTAACTAGTTATGAGTATTGAGACTATAGGATATAAAACTCTTTTATCTTTGTAAGCATAAGAGATTATATCACTCCTTATGAGATGGAGGTAGGAGGTAACTGGAGATGTGATCACAGAAGGAGGGGTCAAAGTGGAGTTGACCAGAAAATGCTATGATTGCTTTTGAAATTGGAGGACAAGAAGACAAGCAACCTATAGAAGATGGAGACATCAAGAAATTTTCAATAAGAACCTTCAAGAGGAATACAGACTGTTGAAACATTTGAGACATCTGACATCTTGAACAATAGGGTAATTTATTTGTATTGGATTAAGACACTGAGTTAAAAATAATTTTTATTGTCACATTAGGAAACAAATACATTCATGACCTCCCCAAAGAATAAACTCATCAATACCTTAGCATTTCACATGTGCCTCACCAGGCACTGGAGAAGATGAACTAATTAAGGAGCACGTCAGATGTAATTTCTTTTTCAAACATTTAAAAGACTTTAAAGAAATGTCACGTAAAGATGTATTAAAACTCTGTATGAACCCATGAAGAAGCAATTGATTTCAATACAACAAATGGAGATGCTTGTTACAATTGTTTTTTTAAAATATATATACAATGGAGTTTTAATCAGCCACAAAAGAGAATGGCAATTTGTCATTTGCAAATTATCATTGGGCAAAATACTCTGTTTTCATTTTAAAACAATTTTATCTTCTCTCTTTTCCCTTTTCATTGGATAAAACACAGAAATAGAAGGTGAAATATTGTTTTTGGGGACTAGAGCAATAGCTCAGTGGTTAGGAACACAGAGTCCTCTTCCACTAGATCAAATATTTGTTCCCAGCATCTACATGCAAGGTTTTACAAGTGCCTGTGCTAGGGCATCCAATGTCTTCTGTTCTACTGGAGCACTAACACACAAGTACACACACACACTCACACACACACACACACATAAACACACACAAACACACACATAATCACACAAACACACACATAATCACACACACACACACACACACTAACAGAATATCCAAGTGATATAAGCAAGTGATGCTATATAACCTTGCCCCCACCACAAGGTTATCCATGACTGGTGAAAAAAGATGGCTACAGCCAATACCTGGGCAGAGGAGAGAAGCAGGTTCTTACGTTTCCAAGCTTAAGATCTGAACAGACCAAGAGGAAGGAGAAGAAGGTGGAGAGAGGAGGAATCCACCATAAGGTAGGTGAGTCACAAAAATATGGCCATAAGAGCTACCCAGTTAGAGTTAAGATCTGCCCAGATGGAACATGGCAAATTACAAAATGGGATTAATGATGGAGAAATAGATTCTAATAGTATAGAGGGCAGATATCTGCACAGTTCTGTTGCTGGCTAAGGTTTATTATAAATATAAAAGTTGTGTGTCTTTTATCCAAGAACTGAATGGCCAAAGGCAGGGCAGAATCCCTGGATTAACAATAAATAGTCCTACAATACACACATTCACATAAATATATAATAAAGTCTAAAAAAATAGAGTAGGGAGCACTGGAGATATGGCTCATCGGTTAAGAACACTGGTTAGTCTTTCAGAGAACGCAGATTCAAGCCCAGGACCCATATAGCATCTTTAAAAACTCTATAAATACTCTTCCTGGGTCTCCAACACTCTCTTCTGACCTAGGAAAGTACAAGAAATACACATGATACACAGACAGAAAAAATTAAATAAAAAATTAAATACACAAAAAATTAAATAAAATGAAATATTTTATAATTCCAAACTGATCCATCAGAATAGTAACAAATTCTTTATACACACATATATTTATATATACATATATAGACATATTTATATATACATATATATATATATTATGACAGGTAGACTTTTTTGATAAAATAGATTATCTGAGAAAAAAGATTAGGGACTGTGGATGCCTGTGAAGCCATACTTTGCCAATTTAAATAGCGAAGTGACTGGGTGTGTTATGAAATTTGGGAAGGATCAGCTGAATGTCTTCCTGGTATTTTTCTAGAAAGTGCATGTATTATAGGGATTCTTGTGATGCATTCTGGCTCATGCAAATGTACGCTGTGCTACCAAGCAACACCTCCATTACTCTTCTACTACTGTCCTTCTGGCCATCTCTGTTCACGAACCAAGCATACTTCGAGGATCATGGATAGATGTACAGCAGTCACTCTTGATGCTTTAACCTAGAAATTTTTTAAAAAGTAATTATTTTCAATGTACTTGTGTATCTAGAGACAGTCCCACATGTGGTTGGCCATGACGATGTTAGAGAAAGATTTTGCTTACTGAAGACACTTAGATTCAGTAAGAAATTGCATCATTTTTGTTTTGAGTTCCAACCAACCTCTTGTCACTTCCAATTCCTTAATGGTTTCTTCTTTAAAAGAAAACTAGAGTATGGCAAAATCTAGCCTCCTTCTTAGATACATGGGGATAGGGAAATCTTTTCCTAGATAATCAGCCATCACTATGTAAGCCCTCTGGGTGGCTACTACTACTTCAGGTACAGACATCTTCTTTCACGACCTACAGGAGATTGGTATAATTCCACTCTTTGTAATAAACAACAACCAGAGGTTTGATGGTAACTGAAAGATATAAAGCACAAAGTGAACACTCTGAAATTAAGTGATAAACAATCGTATTCAATTTCACTGCATACCAGGTCAGGAGGATTTCCCATGGATCAACCCTTTGTTATATCCTGCCATCTATGGCTCCTTTTATCTCCCAGAATTCTCTCTTCTCCTCACCTCTTTTGGACTTCAGGGAAAAACTCAATTCCTTTTGCTCTGGTACACAGAGCTACTGCTCACCCTTCTGTTGTGTGAGCTTCACCATCAAAAGATACTAAACCACCCTGAAAACGGTCGGCTAAGGTGCTTTTCAAGCAAAAGAGCAGTGTGCCCTACAAATTCCAACTTCTGAGGCCACAGATGCAGACCGCAGGAAGCTCCTAAAAGCACTGCTTACTTCCCTTAGTGTACAAGGAAATAAGCTCTCTGGCTCGGCAGTGAGTCTCTGCTCAGGCAGGCTCCAGCTGTTGCTTATTTCCGCCTCTCAATGATCACCAGGCTTCATTTTTATTGAAAGAATGCCTAGAGTTGGGTTGAGCATTGACCCCCTTCCTTGGGGCTTAAAAGGTTTTATAGGAACTCACACAAGTTCTGACAGACCAAGCCTAAATCCCAATATTGAACAAACAGTCCCCTCTGTGAAAAAGGGCCTGAGACATGAAAATACCTCATTGTTCAAAAGAAGGCATCAGATAGGACAGGAGTTCGAGTTCAAAACAAGAGAAAACACTAGCAAAATTTTATAGTAATGCCTAGAAATTATCTAATTACTGCTGGGCAGATTTTTTTCTCAGGGAGGTTAGTGGAACTTACCTAAAAAAATCTTTTAACTTCTGTTTTAATACATTATATGAATGCTCATTGTGAGCTGATGGAAGAAGACAGTCAGGTTTTAATAAAATCCCAAATGGGGAAAAGTCTGTGCTACATTTTCATTAGTGGGTAATTGCAACCTTCTGAAATTATTAGAAATGAAAAAAGGAATCATTTTTCTGCACCTTTCAAAATAAAGGAGTTTATTGTTTATTTTGCATAGCTGTGATCAAAATAACTCCCATAAGCAATTGAAAGGAGGTAAAAGTTATTTTGATATATTTTTTGTAGGTATTTCAGTTGATGGTTTTCTTGAGCTTCTTTATGGTTTACAGAAAACAGGGCAGTGTGGGTGGGGGAACATTCAGGAAGGGACCAGTGTCACATGCAGCCACAAGGGCATTCTCCCAACGATCTCCTTCTCATTAAGATCAACCTGCTACCTTTCAACACTTCCAAAGATTGCTGACATACTATATTATTACCCATGTAAAGATTAATTTGCTGGCTACATCAAAACAAGCCCAGTCAAACTGTCTCTGGAAACACCATCACAGATATACCCAGGGTTGTATTTTGCTAACCTTTTATGTATTTTTTAATTAAATCAAGTTGGCACAACTAGACGATTATTTTCCTACCTCCTAGGCACTTCTAAATCCAATCAAGTACTCATCAAATAAACCACTGGAAGCGAAAGAATACAAATAAATGAATAGAAGAAGAAAAACGCCAAACCCTACAGAGATGTAAATAGTGATGAGTAACAAGTAAAGCCAAGCTGACCAAGTAAATGATCCTAAATCTTGGATGTTTCAACTCTGAAGAAGAATTAACAATTTACAATTAAATGGAAAAATAAGTAAGATAACCTACTTCCTTCTCTGACTTCCACATTCGTGGACACACATGTGTTCATGCAGCAAATATATAAAGCATGTATATATACACATGTGTGCTTGCACAAACACACACACACACACACACACACACACACACACACACACACCCTAAATAGGTGATTGAAAGGAAGAAGAGCCTTGAGAGGGCCTTCTGCGTTCCCAGCATGAAGAAACTGGGACACAATCAAGTTGTACTGAGGGGAGTGAGTTTATGAGGAAGAGTAATGGAAACAGGAAAAAGTTGGAAAACTTACTTTTGTGATGCTTTCTTTTTTTCCTCTGATAGAAATGGAAATTCAAAGTTAATGCCTGTTCATTTGCTGAAGTAAAAACACTATATTAGCCACGTAAAATAAATGATGAAGATAAACAACAGTATAAAAAGGACCAATCGTTTAATACAAGAACATTCAGTTGAACAGCCGACATTCCACAGAAAACTGGTGGAGCTGGTAACTAAGGAGTCAAGAAAATTGGGCAGAGGACACTGTGAGAACTCCCAGCATCAAGCTGTCTTCCCAGGGCAGAGGACTCTGCGTTAATATCTTGTCTCCTCTATGTACATCCGGGAAGAGCATAGGGTATCTCTTGACCTTTTGCATCCCTAGCTCATTGTGACCCCCCTTCTTTTTCATACCTGATTCCACCTTATGTATTACTAATACAGGGAGAAATCTCAAGGCTCAGACTTAGGATTAGGAACAAAGACAGTCCGAAAGCTGATAGCAACAATTACAGCAAATCGTGGCAATGAGAACCGATCCCAGAACAACACAGTCTTGGGACATCTTTCAAAGGGAAATTCATCTTGCATTTCTCAGTATTTCTTAAAGGCAGTAATGAGAGTCATCATACCTCTAACAAGTATTTAATAAAAGCCAAGCTTTGCTGTCATTTCTCTTTAAGTCTATAGGCAGTCTAATGCTGGTGATGGCTTCCCTCTTTGGCAGAATGAAATTCCTATAAGGTATTTAAGAAAAAGTGACTTGCTTCTGGGTCTGAACTGCATTCCAACCCCCTTCACTCTGATCCCTCTCCTTGAAGACTTTCAGAATAGGAAAGAAGTGGAGTATCATGTAGCTTCATTGAGTTGCTGGTGTTTGATTCTACACAACGATGTTTGTGATTTTTTTTTTTAGAAATTCCAGATGCTTTATGAAACATAGATAACAGAAAGAGATTTCACTTATTGAGGAATATTCTAAAACAACGTTGGTTATAGCTAGCCTTCAAGTTCAGTGGTTCACAACTTTACTTATGCTTTGGCACTTTAATAGAGTTCCCTCGCTGAACTGTAAATTATTTTGCATTGCTACTTCAGAGCTGTAATTTTGCTATGATATGAATCATAATGTAAATATCTGACATGCAGGATGTCTGTAATGTGGCCCCTGTGAAAGGGTTGTTTAAACGCCACCCTCCCAACCCCTGCCAAAGGGTCATGGCTCATAGGTTGAGAACCACTGTTTTAGTTCATAGGAAACAGATATCTTTCTGAGGAATGTGTCTCGCGAACAAATCCAATTTCTCCCTTGCTCTTCTCAGCAAAGATCCATTATAAATTACCATAAGGTACCTTCTTGCTTATACCTTGAGTACAAGTCTTTTCTCTCAAAGAAACAAGAACTGCTTGTGTGAGTGAGATTGTCGTAAGGTTTTAGCCACCCTCTGCTGGCTTGTAGAAAATGTGTACTTGATATATTTGGATCACATTGAAAGAGAGCTTCGGTGAGGGATCGTCTCCACCAAGTTGCCCTGCAAAGAGACCTGTAAGGAATGTTCTTCTCTGTGCTAACTGAAGTCGGAAGACCCAGCCCGGGTGTTAGCAGTGTGTGGGCCCTGGAATGAATGAACATGAGAGTAACCAGGAGAAGGGCTCACATTCATTTACTGCTCTAAGATTCTGAATGTTATTGTAGAATGACCAGCTCCCTCAGGGCCCTGTACCATGATGGACTGTAACTGGAATATGTGAGTTAAAAATCAACCTTTCCTTCCCTCCATTGCTTTTTTCAGGATATTTTATCATTGTGGCTGGAAATGAAACTCAGGAATGATCATCTCCTATATACTAATTTTATTCATTATATTTCCCATACAAAAGTGATTCATTCTGCAATAATATTAGGGGAGTAATAAGAAGTAGAAGAATGTATGTAATAATAATAATTAAAGAGAATATCAATTATTTGAGAAGGTATGAGGGATGGATGGAGTTGGGTCAGGAACAGAACTGTGGATAAGAAGTGAATACAGTGCACATGAAGAACATTCTTAAACATAGTTAACATTTAGAAAGGGGGTGTGGGAAATACCATGAGTATAAATGTGGTGACAAGTCTCAGGATAGAGTCTTTGAAGGCTCTTCAGCTTGAGTTTAGACTTGCTGTTATGCTCTTCCTAATCATTCAGATGATAATTAGTGAGTCAAAACCTGATCCACATTCCCATGACAAATCACACATTTTTAAGGCAATAAATGCTAATATAATATAAATAATTGCTACCTGCCTATCCAGGCACCAATGCCCAGTCTAGAGACAGTATATTTAGTCTGTGAAAAGTCCATGTGCCTGTAGACTTGGTGGGCATAATCTGTGTGAAGCAAGGCAACTTTCCTTTAACTTCAAGATATCTATGAGCAGTGCTTTTGTACCTAGAAACGTGAGTGTGTTCTGTTACAAAGACAACTTAACCCTTTGCTGCTCATTTCTAACAGTAATTATTCTGGAGGGGATTTCAAATACAAGCACTCCACTGACCTTTCCTGTGTTCCTTTAAGTCAGATTTATGCTGTACAGTTCTGAAAAATAAAACCTTTCTCTTATCATTATGGACTCAATTTTTTTCCTGAGTCAAAAAGGTTGGAGGTTTTGCAGTCTTCCATCTTGGAAGATAAGTATGTGTAAGCTGTTGACTGACCCCTGGAGATCCTCACAATTAAGAAGATAATATAAGATTTTATGAGAGGAATATATTATTTAATATTTCTGGACAGGTCAAGGAACATGAGATTTCTAAGTGCTAAATGTATTCTCTTCTGCAGGAATGATGCATCTCTTACGGAAAGGATAATAGGATGACTAATCTAAGCCTAAAAATTATGAGATAATAGATAATAGCCTCATAAACCTGATTAAATAATATTATACAGTAGAAACTGCTCAGGAGGAGGGAGAGAAAAGGGGAATGAAGAGGGTAAGAGAGACGTATCCTTAACAAGTTCCGCTGTATTTGTCCATGCTTCAAAACTTCAATTATATCAGCTCATGAAGGAGCTGCCAAGTTAAGTGTGCTTCTCACTGAGTTCTTCTCTGAGAGAATCCCAGAAGCAAGGAAAAATGAGTTGGATATTTAGGAGTTGGATATTTACCCATTCAACAGTCTACTAAATTAGATTTGGCTTAATACTACACTCTTGAAGAGTTAGTTGCACGTTCCTCGAAAGCTCTTGGTTGTAATCCTAATTATCTTTAGAGGATTCTATTTCCATTAACCCTTTAGCAATGCCTTATCATGATAATTTGGCACTTACATATTTTATCTTTAAGAGAAATATAAAATGATTGTAGGAGCCTTAAAGCACTGCATGCCCAAAATACAAGCTACAGAATAGAAGAAAAACAGTCATGGGAAAGGTTGATTTGAGATTTGGCACAGAAACTACTCAGCTGTAGCCCACAGATAGAGATAGAGAGGGAAATCAAAAGCTAACCGGTAGGGGAGAAGTATGCAAATAGGGTTGTGGATTGGAAACAGCCTTATTAATTTTCAGGGGGAAGCTTGTATATATCATGAACAAAGAACATTCACATTACAGATTCTGTAGAGATTCATGAAGAGTAGAAAAGAAAGTGAGGGGTAGGGGTACCAAATCCAGTGTTGTTAAAGGTTCCTGTGCTCACACATATCCACATTTACTTCTGCCCTGGCATTAAAGCTTGATGCTGCCTGCAACACACACAATACCTATCACTAGAAATCTGTTTACAGTTTTTTCTTTTTCTAACACAACATCTTTTTGCAAGGAACAGGCCTCCTGCATTATTTATATTCAGGAGACTTGTATAATAAGGTGCAGGTACATTCCATTCCATTGCATGAATTTCTGTAAAGGCATTCAATAGCAAAACTGATGTGGAGGCTAATGAATCTGTGCAAGTACTGTGGCTTGGTGACTACAATAGGAACATGCTACTTCCCCCCCTATCGCTACATTATTTTTATCACCCTCTATTATTGGCTAAGATTCACGTGAAAGAATAAGACTTGATGCCCTTATTTAAGATCTTTCATATTCTGAGTGATTCAGAAGATTATTCAGTTGCAAGACACATCATAAGCTATCAGAAAAAGAACAGTTTAAATATATGAATTCACTCCCTTAAGATACCTATTAGTTTTGCCCCTCAATAAATGTGTAATGAAACAAATATTGTTTGACTGTGTGAATGACTGTGTGTGACTTTATGTATGTGTGTGTGTGTGTGTGTGTGTGTGTGTGTGTGTGTGTGTGAATTTATGTGGGTGTGTCTATATGACTGTGTGTGAGTGTGTGGTATATGTTTGTGGCTCTGTGTGTGTGTGTGTGTGTGTGTGTATCTGTATTAAATTAGAAGAGATAATGCTGTTAGATTCTTGATGCCAATTATTTTCTGTCGCAAGTATCCTAGGTGCTATTCCCACTCTATCAGATCCTTATGTTTATTCAAGAAACTTAACAGATATTGCTGGGAATCCCCGAATTACAAAACAATTTTTAAAATAATTGTGTTCACTTTAAGTCATTTATTTGAGTTCATTACAAGCTTGTGTAATGCTTATCCTTCATTAACATTGCCTTATCACCTAGTAGATTGCTATCTACTCTAACATTCATATATCTGAGGAAAAGGGAGATGTTCAGACTATATCTCCTAGCCAGACTATATCTTCTAGCTATGTCTGCGTGCTTTTAAAGTGAGTACTCTACAGTATGGAATTATGTAAGTCGAGGAGATAACTCCATTAAGAACTAAAGGTAGCGTCTCTGGACACTTGAAAATTTTCTCTATTAGTTTAAACCCAGTTACATCATCGCTCCTAACTACATAAAATGATAAGACTGGTAACAAAATAATCAAACCTCATTTTAATGGATTTGTGAAATGCTTAAAATGCATGTCCTTCAGTAATTGATATATTTAATGGACACAATAGGGAACAGAGCTAGACCTTAAAGCCAACTAGATGGTCTACTGCAGAGTATTAGAAGTGAGTCAATGGAAAAACTCACTTCACATTGCTTCCATGATTTCCACATGCTTTAGAAGACTAAATAGCTCTACCGTCTAGATAGATTGTACTTCCACACACTGACAGAGCTTCATTACACACCCCCTTCTCCATCAGTTTCTCTGCTGACCCAGACTCAAGCTGCTGGGCACTTTCTGAATATAAAGGAGAGGGGGGAATCCCATGGTGCCCAATCTCTAGGGTCACTGCTTTCAATGGTAGTAATTAGGTCAACACAAAGATGAACCTGAACAGACTCCATTCATATTATGCCTGTTATTTTTCAAATAAGCACAATACAGCAGCTCTATTATTCAGGATTGGAAACACAATGGGCATACCACACTATAGGATTCTATGCTCACTTTTCTTATTTAAATGCAACCTCTGTCTATGATTCCTTGCAGTGCCCATATCACATTATTGGCTGGTAGCACAAAATAAGCTTGTGACACAATAGCATGCGAGCTCTACGGGTCTAAACATATTGAATGAATTATTTTGGGAGATGACAAGCATTTCCTCTCCATATTTGAAAAGTGACCTTCTTTTCTTCTCATTAGTAATGAGAATCTGACTCTGGATATATCATTGTCCTGCTGTTCCTTCTCACCAGCATCCTAGCTCCATAGCACAGGTACGTAAATCAGCTTATAAATTGTCATTCTGTATAGGAAGTCAGTAAGTCCCCGCTAACACTAAACAATGCACAAATGCATAGTAGTCTTCATTTTTCCTTTTCATTTTCCCATGTGTTGTGAAGCACCATTTCCCTTACCCTAGTCAGTCAAGTGATGAGGAACAAGATTTGAACAGCATGCTGGTCTTTACCCAGTTTGCCTGTCTTCCCAGACAACTCATTTAAACTCTTCCCCACACCCACAGAAAGACTAACAGGTAAGAAGTAGGGACACAGATGAACGCAGGAAGCTCTGAATTCAGATATCTAGAGTCTAGATAGAGAAGGGTGGGCATGGTAGCCCAACTGTAATCCCAGTGTGGAGAAGCAGAGATAGGGAATATCAGGTGCCACCTAGTAAGACTGAAAGTGAGCTCTGGGTTTAGTGATAGACTCTACATTAATTATAAAATGGAGAGTGATACAGGATGATACCTTACAGCAGCTGGGAAACTCCCTACTCATGTACAAACTCATATACATACATGTACACACACATACCCATGGAGATCAGAGGGCAGCTTACAAGAATGAGCTCTCCTGTCCAACTTTTGGCTTTTGGCAATCCACTTCAGATTGTTGGGCTTGGGAACAAGCAGTTTCATTCAAAAGCTATCTTGTTAGCATTATAACATTTTAATACCTGTTCAGCTATGGCTTTATTTTAACTTTATTGAGAAAGGCAATTAAAATACTTGCTCCCAGAAAGTGCCACTTTGTGGAGTCCTATAAACATGTATATGATTGATACCTAATAACAGAATGATTGGTTCATTGGCTCATGGTGGTTGATTGACTCACTTTGGATGTATCTTAGCAAGATAAAGGTGCTATAGCAAATACATTACATATTGAGTATGTACTCACTGAGTATATTCTCAGTGGATTCAATGCTTACAGTTCTAAAACATATATGCCCAGATTCAGTGTCCAGTGATGGCCTCTTCCAGCTGTTCGGATGGTTTATATCCACACCTGGCTGAGAACAGGGAAGCAGAAGTGGGTTTGTAGAGTTTCTTGTCTTTAACCTGAATCAAAAGGTCTCCACCTTCATGTATCAATTATGTCTCAAATCTCAGCCTCAAAGTCCACCACATGGGCCATTAGGCTACAACTCACATTTATGAAAAAAACATGTGCTCAATAGCAGTGAGAAGTTGACCAACTACCAACCAGAGCGTTTCTACCTTTTATAGTCCATCAGCAGTATAGACAGTTCTAGTTATATCACATGTATTCTAACCCACACTTGGTATGACCAGCCTTAAATTTAGCCATTCGAAATAGGCACATACTGGTATCTCCTTGTTATTATTATCTCGTTCAAGTTACTTTTTCCTTATAGCAAATAAATTAATCATATTTATATCTTCCAGTATAGTGTCTTCGTTAAAGATTCTGTTTAAACTATCAAGCTGGATTTATATTTTTATTATTTAGGTAATTACTTATGAATCCTACATCAGATATATGATTTGAAAATATTCTCAAATATGTGGTACTTCTGTTGTCCTAAGAACACCTTACAGGGAGGAGAAGATTTTAAACTTCGATTATTTTTTATTTTATTTAAATTATTTTTCTTCCAGTGTTTCAATGTAATTTACTTAGAAGATTAATCTTTCTCCATTGAGATGTTTAATGATTTTGAAAATAGAAGATTATTCCTATATGTGTACCAATGCCTATGTATACAATCACATTTTTAAATTTATTTGTCCCCTTGTGTCACTGTCCTGCCATTCTGATTATTTCCATCATAAGTCTTGAATTCTGACTTTGTTCTCTCTCAAAGTTGTTTGGATAGCCTACGTTTTTCACATTTCCATATGAATTTTATAATCGGCTTATCATTATCTAAAAAGTGTGTGCGAGGATTATGATATAGCTCGTTGAATTTATAAATCAAATTGGAGGATTAACATTTTACCACTTCTGTGTCTTCCTACCCTTGAACTTCCTATCTTTCTGTTTATTTATTCAATGTCTCTTTGTACTTTATATAGTTTCCTGTAAAGTTCTTAATTCATATTTCGTGACACTTGTCATTAAATACTTAATAGCAATGCTAATAAAAACACCTGCTTTATTTTCAATAATTTGATACTATTTTATGCAAAACCATTTCTGTATTACCCTTTAGCTAATAGATTTGATTATTCAAATTTAGCAATTCTAGAAATTTTTTTATCAATTTTACAGCGATTTTTGCATAGGTGTTGTTTTTGTTTATTAATAGTGAAAATTAATTCCTTCTTCTCCAACTACCATTTTTTTGTGGTGTTGGTGACCAAATCAGGATTTTGATGAGCTAAGCAGGCATGTAGCTCTGTCACTGATTGACATCAGCAGTCCACCAGTGACTTCTACTTTATCCTTTTTTCAGTATTTTAGGGACTAGTGCCCTATGAAATGCTGAGAATCAGTCATTCGAGTTATCTTAATATGTTGTGGATCTTTCTTACTGTTTCTAATACAATGAAGTCACTCAATAATGGTTGTTTGATATTAACTTCATTTCTTATTTATTTATTTAAGAAAGGATTTCTCTGTGGTATTAATTTCATTTCTTATTTATTTTTTATTTATTTATATTAAGAAAGGCTTTCTCTGTGTAGCTGTAGCTGTCCTGGAACTCTCTGCAGATGAGGCTATCCTTAAACTTGGAGATCTGCCTGTATCTAGGGATCAAAGGCATATGGCACATTGCCTGCCTTATTTTTTTTTCTATGAAGAATTTAAAGATAAATTCAAGGGCTTAGTAGTTGAGAAATTTGGCTGCTCTTCCAGAGGCTCACATTTTATTCAATGACCAGCACACATGTTTAGCAGCTCACAACTGCCTATACCTCTAACATCAGTTTCTGCCCTCTGTGGATTTCTCTGAACACACACACACACACACACACACACACACACACACACACACAGAGAGAGAGAGAGAGAGAGAGAGAGAGAGAGAGAGACAGACAGACAGACAGACAGACAGACAAAGAGAGAGAGAATGAGAGAGACAGAGAGAGAGACAGAGAGAGAGACAGAGAGAGACAGAGAGAGACGACAGAGAGAGACAGAGAGGGACAGAGAGAGACAGAGAAAGAGAGACAGTGACACAGACATAAAAAGTAAAAATTTGTAAATTCAGTGTATTAATAGATACATGTTACAGAATTTTTTCTGTTAATGCACATCAATAGCTTGTGCCATTAAACATATATGTTCATGTGATCTAAGTAATCACATTAACTCACACATGTGTGTTCACGTAGACCCATATTCTCTTAGTATTTGCCGACTGTGATACAATGACACCAACTCAGTTACTCCAGACTTTGTTAATTTTCACTACCTCTTTAATGTTCTTTTATACGTCAAGAGTTTTGTCAACATTATTGACTTTAAAAGAATAGGCTGCTGTTCTAATTGGTTTCCTCTGTCTTCCTCCCCCTCATTTATTCCAATGAACTCACCTCTAGTCTTTATAGTTTCCTTTATTCAGCTTGGGGTTTAATTTTCTCCTCTTTATTTGCCAAGGTCATTGGCAGAGCTGAGGTCACTGGTCTGAAGGCATACTTTCTCTTTTAGCCCTTTGTACTGAAAGTTTTCTACTAAATTACTGCTCCTGTAACAACTCTGGGCTTTGATTTGCTGTGTTTTCGTTCCCCCACTAAGTTCAAAACATGGTCTACTTTCTCTGTCTCTTCTTTGGTGCCTGGATTATTTATAAGTATTTTATATAGTTTTGAAATACCCGTGGATTTTCCAGAGAACTTTTTGTTATTGATTTCTAATTCAATTCTATTGGGCGAAGGAGAACATGCTTTTTTTTGTGACTTGAGTCCTTCTAAATTTACTGAGGCATTTTTATGATCTAGAATACAGTTTATTTTGGTAAATATTTCATATACCCTTGAACAGCATGTGTATGTGTGTTCTGTTGTTGCTTGGAGTGCTCTGAAAATGTCAATAAGTATTTGCTCACACTGTTGTCCAACCAATGTACACCCTGACGATTTAGTTTCTACATGTTCTAGCAATAATAGCAAGAGGGACACAGAATTATCAAACTATAATTCACGTTTGTGTACTTACATCAGATTTTGCTTCATGGATTTTATGTATTGGTTGTCAGGTAGAGAATCATTAGGAATATTGTGCTCTTTGGATAAATTATGCCTTCTATCCATATAAAATGTCCTTTATCCTAGAAAGTATGGTTTGATATATTTTTATATTTAAATAGAATTCTATGAGAATGTCATACATATACACAATGTAGTTTTATCCCATTCACCTTACTCCAATTCCTACTAGGCTGTCCTAGCACATTTTTTTTTCTCAGTGTAAGTACTCTGTTTCATGGTCTGTTTTTAATTTTGTGTTATAACTCACTGAATATAAGTAGAGCTACCCATATAATAATAGGTGCTAGTATCCCAGCCACCCACCAGAGTTCGGGCCACAGACCTGAGACAAACTTTCTTCTCTTCCTCTGTAGCCATCATTAGCCAATAATAGCCCCTCTGCCAAGGGAGGGTCAACGTGAGTTCATCCCCCGACTGAGTTAGATGACTGGCTGGACTGCTCTCGGGCAGGTAACTACAACTCCTTTGAGTTTATGAGTTCAATCACCCTGTCATGCTCAGGCATTGTTTTCTAGCAGTTGTCCCCAGCCTCGGGCTCTCTCACTATTTCTTCACTGTTTTCTATATTGTACACTGTGACTTTAGGAAGGGGAATATCTTAGCCTCAATTTTTCACTCTTGTTATACTCTAACTACTTAGATTCATTTTGAGCAAAGTCAGTAAAGCCTACACTTTTTACTCTTTTTATGAGTATACACTTAATTTTTGGACTAAGATGAGTATGGGTCATACTTTCAACATCAAATTTAGCATTTCGCCTTTCATTTAGACACTCAAATTACTTAGAAGTAACATGGTAGTTCATGTAGTGAGCCTGTTCTCTAGGTGTACTATCCTTTCCCCTCCATTTTCTCTTTGTATCTTTTTTAGGACTAATGCATTTTAATCAGTCAGTCAGTCAGTATTCTTACTGACTTACATAACCGTAAATTCATAAAAATATTCTGTTATATTATGCTACTATTCTGTTATAAAGTGTCACTTACATTTAAAAAATACACCACACACACACACACAAATACACACACACACACACACACACACACACACACACACAAACCTACATACAATTTATCCTTATCTTCCTTCCTATATCTAGTTATGTTTTTCTCTTATTGAAATCCACATTTCCATCATGTATCCTTTTCCTCTCTTTTAGGAATTAGCTTTAACATTTTGTGGGTATAGAGTTTTGCTGATTAATATTTTCTTCCTTGTAATTGTGAAAAACTCCCTATTTTAAGTTCACTTCTCAGAAAAAAAATGCCAGATATACTAACTAGATAAAAATGTCTGGTTTCTGCATCAAACACATTAAAGCATTTGTCTCCATTCTCCTTTTACTACAGTCTATGATAAATATGTCCTTATTCCAAGCTTTATTCATCTACATATAATGTACTATCTTCTATCTCTTCTTGTCTATCTTTGAAATTTAGTTTGTGTCTCTCCTATTCATCTGATTTTTATTAGGATGTGTTTCTTTACAGGTGTAGAAAAATAAACTCATATTTCATTGATCCTTCAGGATCTTTGGATAAATAATTTCTTCCAACTTTAACAGTTTCAATACAGTACTTCAAAAATAGGTTGCTTGACCCTCCTTCTTTTCCAAACGCTATGTACGTGTGAGCATAACCTACGTATGTAGTCACTTTAAGCTGCGCAGTAGCTTACTGATGCCTTCTTAGGCTTTCAAGTTATTGTTTCTTTCCAGGAAACTTTCCTAACTTGTCTACCATGTATTCGGTATGTCTGTACTCTTCATCTCAAATACATATTTGTACTTTTATCTCCAAGGTTATGTTTTTTTATTATAGATCCCATGATTCATTGTGACTTTAGTGTTAAAGGAAACTGAACTAATGTCTTGACATGTTAACTGTGTGCTCTATTAGAGAACTGTACTCCAAACCCTTGTACTTTGGCTGTGCTTGCCTTAGTTTATTGTTTGTTTTCCTTTTTGTGAGCCAATGATATTTCATCATTTGCATATTTTCTAATAGTTGACAGGGAAGCAGGCATCGTAATGTTAACTTGTTGGGTGCTAAGTATTTCTTTATTTTTACATATGTTTCAAAGTTTGCATTAGGAGAGTTTTAATCTGAAAACATTTTTGTCATTGGGAGCCTTGCTTTTGAGGTGGCAAATTCACCTCGGCCTCTTTGGTCAGTGTTTTCCATCCACGATCCTTCCACTTAGGTTACCTATCCCATGCATTTTAAACTTTTCTGGAATTCCTAAAGAAAATCGGCAGTATTCCCATGTCTGCACAAAAGAAACCCATCTATTAGCTATGTATTTGGGTGTTTTGTTGTGTTAGAAAGTGCTCTGACATGCCAACACCATTGACTTCTTAAAGAGCCTTATTTGCTAAACAACTTTCTCCTTTTCAGTTGTGTCCTGTGTCCTAGAATATGCATACTCTTATCACTGTCCCTTCAGCTCTTGAAAACACCAACTTTATGGTGATTCTGTCTACCAGTAACATGGATTGAATGATTTCGTGAAGCCATAGATGGAATATTTAAATTTTCAAAGGATTTATTTCATTTTATTTTCATAGATTATTCTCCATATTTTCTTGATGTCCAATGCCTTAAAAGCATTGTTCCCAGCATTTTACCCACATATGTTTCATGTGAGATGGAAAATTAATTTTATTTAACCTCCCTTGGCCAGAGAATGTTTCTTACTTGCTTTTGTTTGAGCTGAACATCCTAGAGTAAGCCCTATAATTTTGGATATTATCACTGAAAAATGAATCTGGATGAAAGTACTCTTGTCTATTTTGAATGCTAAAATAATACTAGATTCTATAAAATCAGTTAGTCCTAGTGAAGTTCCTGAGAAAGGCAGCATTGCATCCAAGGATGGGATTAAACTACCACAAATATCATAGCTTAGGAAAAATAATACTCAAGAAAGAAAAAGATCTCAGAGAGGAGAGGCAGGTGCAAAAATGGAAATGACAAAGACATTCTGCACAAATAAGAGAATTCGACCCATTTTAAAGCAACCCTGGGAATAAGAAGCTTCTCATCTCAAACATGAAAAGCATTTACAATGCAAATGATGTCAGCAACTACATTCTAGTACTCAGTCCATTCTAGTACTCAGTCTTCTCATAGGACTCACAGGTTGGTAGTGGAGATACAAGGGAGAAGAGATCTGAATTACCAAGTCATGGCTTTAAGGCTGCTGCGAATAGAAATGTCTGGATATAGATTTGAGAAAAATACTTGGTAAAGAGGAACAAATCAGAGTATCTCTCTCAATCTCTCTCTCTCTCTCTCTCTCTCTCTCTCTCTCTCTCTGTGTGTGTGTGTGTGTGTGTGTGTGTGTGTGTGTGTGTGTAAGAATAATTTGAATGGCCTTACCCAAATTCATGCTGAAAATATAATTTACATCATGAAGAACTGTGTATAGACAGAACATTTAAAGAGTTAGTAGGTTTCTGGCATCAAGAATGAATTGATTCACTCATGGATGGATTACTGTTCTCCTTTGAGATTGAGACAGTATAAAATTCACCTAGTTGCTGTCCTTCATGTGTACCCTTCTCACTAGGTAATGCACTGAGCTGCCTTTAGACTAATCACAGATTACTTATGAGCAAGCAAGCAGGCGGCTTGGGCTCTTCAGCCTTTTACTAGCATGCACTGATCTGAACACAGCTTTATTATGAAACCTTATCCAACTTACAGTGATTAGTCATAGAGATAGAAAGCTATTTAAGGCACCTTCTTAAAAACTTCCTCTGAGACTATGTCAGACAATAGTAACAAAATTCTAGATAGAAACACAGGAGTGAGGGGAACAAGGAAAAATTGGAGATTTGTTTTAAAATATTTTATTTTTTTTATTTAATTTTATGTGTGTGAGAATCATTGCTCCAAAATACTTGATACTACCCTTCTACCCTGACCATGGAGTCCAGTCAAAATGTCAAGTTCACCTACAACTAGAGTTATAATGCAAATTATGTTAGCGACATCATTGAGATCTCCAATGTGGATGCTAGAAACTGAATCCTGGTCTTCTAGAAGAGCAGCCAATGAGTTTATTGACTGAGCCATTACTCCAGCTTTGGGGGACTTAGTTTTAAAATGAACAGAAATAACAAGTGTAGAATTATAAGTGGATTAAGATCCCTGAAGTCATGATTGTGAAAGTGGTAAAGGTACTAATTCACATTGGACTGCAAAACATCAAAACTTGATATTTTATCTCTAAGGGAAGCATGGAAATAGTAGTAAAAGACTATATGATGAATTTTAATTTATGACAGAGATAGCATAAATGATAATAACATACATTTAGATATCATAAGGCAGAGAGGGGACCAACAGTGTAGAAGGGTGTTTGGGAGATATTGCTGGTATGAATGGGTTCCTGAGTTCAATCCCCAATACTGTTTTATAAAAGAAAGAAAGGTAGAAATACAAGTATAGACTTTAACATCTTAAAATGCTTATTTTGAAAATTCCAAGTTTTGACAAAGATAAAAAGAAGTAAAAACTTTCATTTATACTTATATTCATAAATTTCAACATGGCTATTACTTTAACACATAGTATTGACAATGAACATATTGAGCATATCAATTAAATACATGTGTATATTGAATAACATGGCAGATATAAATTTAATATAATAATATATGTCACTTTTATAATATTAGAATGATCATATATGCATTGAATAAATAGTAATGGAAGAGTAAAATTGTGTAAGGTAGGAAGTCATAAGTTCTGAGTTAAGGAAGTAACTCTTTGTATGTAAAACTTCAATTTTTAAAAATTTATTCTGGCCATTTTTCACAGTACATGGCTAAAATCTCAGTGCTTCGAAGTAAAGGAGAGACATAATCCAAATTCAATGTTAAAAAATAAACAAACAAACAAAAAATGGACTACAAATTGAGTTCTATGCCAGCAAGTCGTACACAGATTGATCAGAACTCAGTTTCCTTGTGGGTGGGTAGGGGAGCACCCTCATAGAAGCAGGGAGAGGGAGGATGGGATAGGGGGTTTCCAGAGGGGAAACAAGGAAAAGGGATAATATTTGAAATGTAAATAAATAAAATATTCAATAAAAAAGAATAAAAATATTAAGTAAATCAAAACATACAATACCAGCAAAAATACTTCATTTGATAATAACTAAAAATTTAGTAAGAGTCACCATTATAGAAAAATTCTGATACATATGTACCTATGCGTTATTTAACATTTGCTATAAACATGAATGGAAGCATTTGATCATTTATTTATTATTTCAACTATCCAATGATCTATTTTGAACCTGGTGACTTGTTTGCCAAGTATACTGTTTCCCTTTGGATACTTATCTCTCCCAAATTACTACCACTACTCTGAAGGGCAAGTATTCCATCAGGAGAGAAATGTGTTATGGATATCACTTCTTCTCTACATGGTGCTGTCCTTGACAACAAAAACAAGATCATTCATGGTAAACCTATACAGAGCTGGGAGCTGCAAAGAGATGAGCAGCTCAGTGGCAGATACTCTGGTCTGTTGATGGAAGAGCTGAATCACAGGCACTGTCATTTATGTTCAAAAATGCCACCCATTTAAACTCCTAAATTAAATTTATTTAGCTTATGTTTATAATTCTACAGTTCAAGCTTAATATGATAAAAAAAAACAAACTTTCCTACCAAATGGTGAGTTTTATTTGGGCTTGAAGAATTGACCTGAATTTTCTCTTTCTTCAAGTTAATTATTTTGTCAGTTTCATTCCTTGTACTTGGATTTGATTTTAAAGACCAGCCAGGTTCCCTAACTCTATTCTCCTTATTCTATATTGTAGAAATGAGGAGTAGGTACAATGCCCACTTTTTGGGACTTTCTTCAAATTATTACATATTTTAGTTCACCTACTTTGAATTTAGCACTTTAAGATCAATCCTTTGCCTTCTTTAAAAGAATTGGTTGTTTTAGCTTGGATGTTTCCTACCTGGAAAGTAAGGTTAAGAGTATTTGGGGTCCTATGTTCAAGTTAACAGTTAACTACATGCTTCAAAGTTGAAACTAAAAATAATCATCGGGGCTAGCCATGGCAATGCACAGTTATAACAGCACTTGGGTGTTTAAGCCATGAGGGTTTTTATATAAACACAGCTGATACCCTAAAGACCCTTGGAATAGGAAGATAGCTAACTGTTCCGAACTCTCTATTTTTTGATTCAGGGAAGTTTGCTCCCACTCTCCTCAGTGGAGCTCTTTAAGTGTTGTCTTTTGTGTGGTCATAGAAAAGGGACATCTGAGATGGCATTAGAGTACCAGAGAACCATTTCTAAAATTGGTGATTTTCTAATCATATGACCATTAAATGAGACTGGGTCAGCTCTGACCAAGGGGTGCAAGTCCTATGTGGATATGTAGATGAGTGTCAGAAAAGGCCAGCTGTACTCAAAGAAATACCAGTGACTGCATGAATAAAATGCAGGAAGGGAAGGAGGAGAAATGCTGCCCCCCTCAAAAAAATGAGTAAAAATAAAAGAGCAATACCAGGTCATGTCCTTTATTTGTTTCTTTTCTTACAAAAGACAGAGAACTACAAAAAAGAGAACTACTAAACGCATAGCATATCAGAGTTTGGAATGCAGGGGTGTCTTGTCAAAGTAGAATTATTACGAGAATCTTCTGATTCTCTTCATCTCTCTTTGTCCCGGTCTACACTGAAAGAATAAGAGCATTACTTACTTCTTGAAATCATCTATTCTTTCTATCTGCAACTGATTGTCAATCTGTCTTTCCACATCCCTGTCCCATCTATATGGCTAACACAGACACTGTATTCCGCTTACAGGACAATAGTACTTCTATAACATCAGCAACTGATCACAATGGATATTTATTTCTGGCTCACAGAATTGGAGGAAGAAGGCTCCATGGTAGAGGATCAAAAGAATGTGGAGGTTCTACATTCTCCCTACTCAATTCTTGTTTTCTGCAGTTGGTAGAAACACATGGCATCCTTGTATTCATAGTCATCTGCTGGAAATAGTCATTAGAAATCAAACAATATTCAACTGTGGTTGGAGGATATGGACTACCAGGATAGAATGTTGTATATCTCATGTGAAGAATTTGGTATGGTTGCTATGCCTCCTTCTATATCTGTCTTTCCTCCTCTTCTTCCTCATCATCTCCTCCTCCTCGTCATCCTCCTCCTCCTCGTCCTCCTCCTCCTCCTTTTTCTTCTTTTGTATTTTGTATCTTTTTCTCTTCCATACAAAGATGTACACTTAGAATGATTTTTTTCCCTTAGTAGTTTAAGCATTTATAAATATATTCTTTCATTTTCTCTCATCAATATCTGAGCTGTGATACATTTCTCAGTGTAATCTACCCAAGGCATAAGACTCTAAAGGAATGATCTATGATTTGAAATAATCTAATCTTCCAATCTAATCCAATCTATGATTAGAGACCCTAGCTCTAACTTCTGCCACTGTACTTAATAACATCCAATTTCAAACATAGCTACTTCGAAGCTTTTTTAAAATACAGATTGCAGAGTCCCAACCCTCCCCCACAGTGTTTCTAACTTGGTAGATCATGTGCTATCTAAAACTTGATATTCTTTTACCTATTCTGTTATTTTGGAGGCCATATTTAGGCTTCTATCATATTATTGAGTCATCCAACAATTTAAAAGCTTTATCTAGAGCCAAGTATTCAACAAAAATATCTTTTCAGATAAGAAATAATATTTAGAGGAGAGAATATGTTGAGAGTGATACTTGAAGACTCATTTTAGCCTCCTCTCATGACAAGTTTCCCTGACTGCCCACCTAGAAGAAGAGCAGAGACCAGACTCTGGATTCTAAAGAAACAGAGCACACTGGCTTGCCTCTTCTGAGGAAGGAACTGGCAACCTTTTTCTCTAAGCATCCCATCTGTCCAACCCACACTGAGCTCTTGTGTACATGTTCTCTGTTTAGAGGAAAAAAGAGAACAGGAACAGTTTTGCATTTCTTCTTGCCCATGTCTCTGGCAGACATAACCACGGGCCATCTGTTCTCTGAGATTCAGCCCACCCTTGATCTTTCTTTTCTTCCAGATGTCGTACTTCCAAGAAAGACAGTCATTACCAGGTACTTCTGCTCAATTCCTCAGTAACTTTTGGGGTGTGGGATGAGGAGACATGTACTGTTTGTTTGCTTAGGTGTGTGTGTGTGTGTGTGTGTGTGTGTGTGTGTGTGAACACGCGCATTGTTGTTGATTTTGCTTGTTTATTTTGCATTTCTAGGAATTAAGCCCCGTAATCACTGCAAACATTAGGCAACTAGGCACATCATACAATTGAGCTACAGCCCCAGCCCATGAAACTCAGTCTCCAAAAGCAAAAGTTCTCAGACTTTCCTAATGATACACCCAATAATTAAGTACTACTATTTAAGAAAATTAAAAACTATATATATGAATTTTTCAGATTCAAATCAATCTATTCTAGAGCATAAAATTAGAAAAAAATGGCAATGTTTTATGGATGTACTTTTGCTTTCCAAAAGCTTTCAAGATTTTTTAGACAATTTTAAGAGAAGACCTTAGTGAATCTGCAGATTTTTGGGGGCTTATTCTGGTCGAGCTTTCTCAGAATCATTTTTACCTGTTTTTCAATGAAATCACAGAAAACTGATATATAGGTAGTATATATGATGTAAACTAGCCTAGCTTCTACAAACTATAGTATGAGAAAGAGTAAATCCCCATCCACCATATATGTGTACAATGACTAGTACTCAGACTTTGACAGACTGAGAAAGAAGAACTGCCATTCCAAAAGGCTAACGTGCTAGATGTGTTTGTTAACAGTAGCTATAATATGACCTGCTATATTGTCCTATACATCCCTCTTCTAGGAGAGAGAACTCCAGGGTCCAATGAACTAAAATATTCCAACCAGTTTCTCCTAGAAATGGGATGTGCTTTAAATGCTTTAAAGAGTCACTTTTTATATTCCTTAACTGGTTGTATATATTGACCCCAAAATATGAGGCCGAAACACAGGAGTTAATTTGGGATTTATGAAAACACACACACACACACACACACACACACACACACACACACACACACAGAGAGAGAGAGAGGGAGAGAGAGAGAGAGAGAGAGAGAGAGAGAGAGACAGAGAGACAGAGAAAGAGACAGAGACAGAGACAGAGAGAGAGACAGAGAGACAGAGAGAGAGAGACAGAGAGACAGAGAGACAGAGAGAAATAGAGAACTGTTTTTAAATCTTCAAATCTTCTCAGGCCAATAAGCCAGAATTCCTGGTGAACCACTGTGACCTACTTATGTAGTAGGCTGAGCTATTCAAACTGCAGACATAATAACAGACCAAGCTAGACTGCATGGGGAGCTGAGAGAAGAAGGAAAAGAGGGAGAAGCTGCACTTTTTCATGAAATTCACTAGTTTTCACTGCAGATTCATCATTCTCCTCTTTTGCCATCTAAGAAATACATATTGACATGTTACTATGAGAACATTAGGGTACGTAAGGCCTGGTTGCTTGTCTGTGGCTTTCAAGCACATATGTGGGATAGCATATGTACATTCAATGATTACATTGGAAGGGATAATTTTGAGAAGCCTTGAGGCACAGGTGAACTCTTCAGCCATATAGATAACTAAGACCATCGTAGGTGGAATCTCTAGGCAGACATTAAAACAAATTAGTGGATTGGTAAATAGTACACTTGAACTCATTAGCACAGGAGAGGACTATTTGAACAAGGCAGTGATAGTACAGGCACCAGCATCTACTGTTAATGAATAGCAGCTCATGAAACTAAAACCTGACATACAACAGAGGACATGATTGTTTAAGTGAAGAACTGGTCTACAGGATGGGGAAATCCTTACCAACTATATTTCTGACAGAGGGTTAGTATGGATAATAGACAAAGAACTAAAAGCCTGATCATTAATAAACAATACAGTTTTCAAAATGGAGTATAGAAAAAACACACACTGCTAAAAAGATGAAATGTAAGTGGCGGAGAGACATTTAAAAGTGCTCAACATCCTTAGTCATCAGGGTACCCAGTGCAAATTAAAACTATTTATTTGATTCTTCATCATATTTCAGTCAAAAGGGCCAAGATTAATAAAAGAAATGACAGCAAACGTTAAAGAAGATGAAACGAAGCAGAACACTTATTCATTGCTGACAGAAAAACAAACTGGGAAAATCATTATAGAAATGAGCTTTCTTCAAAAAGATGAAAATAAATCTACCACAAGATCCAGCTTCATCTACCACACGATTCATTCTCAAGTATAAACACAGCACACTGCACAGACCACTATGGCGATACCTCCTCATCTGTGTTCATTGTTCTAGTCATAACAGCTGGAAATTGGAAACAGCCTAGATGTCCATCAACTGATGGATAATTAAAATGTGGTACATTCACAAATGGAATATTATTCATCTGTTAAAAATTGGAATCATAAAATTTACATATAAATGGTTGGAGCTAGAAATAATCATCCTAATTGAGGTAAGACACGTCTAGCTAGACAAACAGAGTCAGTTTCTCTTTATAAGTGAATTTTAGCTTTTAAGCTTTAGATGTGTATGTTTCATTTATAATACCCAAAGAGATTAGGTAGCAAATAAAAGACCAAGGGCAAGGACAGAGTTCTCCCAAGGAGGGTAAAACAGAATATAGTGTTATAAGAGGATAAAAGGAAAATCAAATGGTTTTATGGTAGGAGGAAAGATAGACATAACTAACACTAAAGAACTTTTAAAAGCTGTGTGAAAACCTACTATTGTACAATGTCATAAAACAAATACAGATATTAAATGTATTAAATGGAGCTATCACACAGTGGAGGAGACATACCCTAGCTAGATCAAGTAAACTCTAGAATACCAAGAATAGGTTATATAGTTTTGAGCCATTAGCCAAAGGGGTTCCATTGATGTCTCAAATATTATAAGACAATTACCAAATCCATTAGTTACATTCATAACCTGATGGTTAAGACCTTGTTGTTGAAGCTACCACATACTTATGTCATATAGAACATGAAGAGACGTAGACGGTACTCAGTCCCTAATAATGCGCACTCACAGTACTGAAAGATGCTTGCATGCTACCTAAGGTTAAAAGACATCATCAGTCTTACCCAGAGAGGAACCCTGTGACCTATCAACCTGCTTGCAACACGTGTCCACTGTTGCATTAGTGGTATGAATGTTATGGGAATACCAAATATATTTTTATTGGTGTTAGGCCTGCTGCATGAGATGGAACCCATACTGTTAAAGAGAACAAAATCATGGTGCTTTAGGGGAAAAACTAATACTATTATCCTTTTGAAAACAATTCCTAAAGATATATTGCTATATCTATAGGTCAATGTATTCCTCAAATTACATCAGAGTTTCTTCTTGCAGTAGAAAACAGTTAACACAGAGACCCACACCTACACAATGTACACAGAGCGAAATGACTTGGAGCTCAATGCCTTCAGTGGGAGAGCTTTGTTATAGCATTCCTCCAAGCTCTCTGAAGAGCTGTATAAAGTCTACATGAAGAGGAAGTAAAATGAGCTTAAGAACAAAACGTGGTGGGCAAATTCAAGAACACACCCGTCTAAGAACATGACAGCGCTGATGCACATATGAATTCAGAAGATGTGACAGCATATACAAGACCTACACTAACTTAAACCAGAAAAGAAAATCGCAGCAAGGAGAAAAGGACATAGGCAGAAAGAGGTTAGTTGCAACAGTTTTGAATAAAGCACAATTCGATTTTCTTCAATAGGGGGGCATTGGGTACATCAACCATGGCTGGCACTATGCTCAGTAAGCGTTCAGCACAAATCATACTCTATAATTCCTCTATTTGGTTTGGGTTGGGTTGGGTTGTTTTATAGAGAAAAACACAAAGTTGCATGGGTAATAGAGAGATCTGAGAGTGACTGTGGGAGGGGCAAGAATGGATCAAAACATATTACATGGAATTCTTACAAATAAAAACAGAACATACGAAACAGAGGGGGATGTTGGGAAGATTCTGAGGAGTTATTAAAAGTGCTTGAAAGTAGGACATTAGAGGGAGACATGGAGCAAACATTAAAACTGGGCTTGAAAATCAAAATATAGCCTAGAGTTAGTGATATATAGGAAACGGAGCTATCAAAGTGCTAAAGCAGAAAAGTACACATTAAAATTTCTCCTTTGGAAAGAAATACAAAGGCGGTCAGATGAAAAGGAGATAAGCCGGACTGGCTCATGGACGGCCGTTCCAATGATACATGTGCACATTCACTTAATCAATACTTATTGAACCTTTGCAGATAGGATGGAGCATGTTTTCATGTTTTATTCATTGATTAATCCATCAAAAATGTATGCACCGAGAGAGTTGGGCAGGATGCTATATGTGTTGCAAACAGAACATTGAACCAGTAAAAGGGAATCCGCCGCACAGAGCACCTGTTCAGAAGCAGGCATTCGAGTCTGTCTTCCTGTGTCTCATAGGCTACTTGTGTCTATGTCCTCTGTTGACCTGCCTCAAGCCACACTGAACCCCATTCAGCACTTACTAAGGTGGCTTTACTGAGGTGGCCTCAGCTCCTTACTGTGGCCTCCTTAACACTCCTACAGTGAATAGAGCATTTTGTCTCATGCACATCTTTAGGTTTGTGATTAATTTCATATATAAATACCTTCTTGTGGACATCCTAATATCACCTCATTTGCATAAGTATATGTAGATTATAAACGTCTCTGTGTATATAATCTCAGCTATATTTGGTAACTATCTGGGGGAGGTTGTTTGGCTGAGGGCCTTCTCTTTGCATTTTAAAAGAAAGAGAGGTGTACACACACAGAGGTCTTTGTTGGCATCGGGAATAAAGAAGAGTCCCAGAGAAGATCTTAGTGAGGTACCAGAAACACAGTCTGTGAGGACAAAGGGACACTTGAGCTGACAAGTGTGACTTGGTAAATGGTCAGGTATCCTGGTGGATACATGGCTAATATTTTCTGAGGGAAAAAGGAGGGACTCACAGACCATCGCGATCCCTGCCACACAGGATGCTCTACTTAGGAACACTCTGAACAATGTTCCCCAATAAAAGAAGATGTCGCCGGTTTTCAAGCAAAGTCAGGACCACCAGCAATATAGAAAAAACGTTGGTATTTAGAGACTCTAGTTGGGTGGGTCTTTATCTGTGATTAGGTCGTGGTGCAATGTTCTTCCAAAACATTTCACTCCTTAAAATATTATGGCCAATTTTCCAAAAATGAGAAAATGAAAACAAGTACGTTTCAAAGCTCACTAAAATATGCTATACTGAAAATTATAAAGAGAGTAGATACTGTATGCTCCATCTATAACAGTTACAACTGTGTGTGCTAGATAGGTTTAACCATGCCACAGTTTGTATATGCTATCAAACTTCATGGACACAATAGAAATGCGTGATTAATATATAAAGCATTTAAAAATATTCTTCTAAGAAAATATGTTGGGATAGCTCTAATGAGATGTAGAGGACATGTTAGTAAAATCCTGCTGCAGTCATCAAAACAAGAGGACAGTGAACTACTATCTAGCAGTCAAGCATGACCTGCAGCTGGCCTTTGTAAATAAAGTTTTATTGCTATCTAGCCAGGTCACTCATTGGCATATTGCTTATGGATGGTTTTTGGCCACAGACCTAACAGACCATATGTCCTGCAAGCCAAGCATATTTGCTATCTGGATCTCACTAGGAAATGCTTGCCAATCACTGGTTTAAAGAATGGCGGAAAGATGAAGATATTAAAAGGCTGCATTAGACTCAGGGCAGTTCTATTGGAAAACATAGTCTGTGAAAAGATGTTGTTTTGTGATAAAAGAAAGGGAAAGAAATTGAATATAAGCTCTTAGAAGCCTCTATAACAATCTGAAATAGAAGCTTTAGTGGTATAAATCTAGTTTTTATTAAATATGCAGTCTTAATTATTTACTGTACTATCATTTGTGTTTTTTCATCACTCCCTCGCATTTGTTTTGTTGTATCAATCTATTAAAGAATGATATTTAAAAATATTCTTCATGATCCAATAGCTCAAACAGTGCTACCCTAGATGACAGAGGACCCAGATTATCTATTTAAAGGACCAAGGACCAATACAAAATGCTAAGAGCATTTTACTAGTTGAGAAAAAACTATCTTGTGTTGTGTCTCTTTATCATAACATCTACACACCTCCCTGGAACAATTGGATTCTTTGTACAGCTAACTTAACAAAAGGAAAACATTACCCCAGAGATCCCTACCAGGTTCATTTCCAACTGGAAGTCAGAGAGCTTCCTAGTTTGCAGTGTATTGTGTGTATCTGTATAGTACTTGACCTCAGGGGCACTAAGAATACAGTCTTTGAATATTGGAATTTCCAGTTATGAGCTTCTTTGTGGTTTTGTATTGAACTTGATTTCTTAGATCAGGAGCTATTAAATAGGAAAAAAATATTTCCCTTTTCTTTGACTTAAAGAAATCTTATGAATCCCGATATTGAAAGTGTCAATTCTGTATTAAAATTATTCACCAATCACTCAAAATCCTTCTAGACTCAAATAGTCATGAACTTCTGTTGCCTACTGCCATCCCTAATTAGAAGGTTTCATACATGCTATGGAACGAATGAATAATATCCTGTTAGGAAGTAACCCCCAATATGACAGCAAAATGCAGGACGAATTATCTCCCTGGACCCTTGCCCCCTTCGTATTATGCACAGCTTGCATTCTAATCTACCACATTCTCTATATGTGGTTGCCTGGATTCATTTCTGCACACCAAAGCCTTCTTTGGGGAGAAGGTCCTTGCTGGGCACTGCTGGTAAACAAATTAGCGGAACTCTATTATGTTATATGAAAGGCCTAGCATTTTTCTTTTGCTGATTGTAATTAAGTTCATGCGAAGGTCAGCTGCGAAGGGCCCTCTGTGATCACGGCTGCCGAGGATGGCGGAGCTTTGTCATATTTAATACCGCAGCTTTGCTGTGGATAGCTCATAAGACCTGGAGCCCATCCAGCCCCAGGGCTGCCTTGCTTTGTGTCTGTGAACACTTATGGCACATTACGTTCTATAGCTCACATCACTCGTGGCAGAAGAGAACCAAGGGGAGGAAACGGTCCTGGATCTGCAAACACAGCTGCTTTTGTGGAAGCAATTCCCAATTAATTTATGATCATGAATAGCTGATTACCTGGATTCCCACGCGATAAACCCTTTGTAAGTTTAACGTAGATGATATTATTAAAATTATTTATAAGCGCCACGTTCAAGGTAGCATTTGGCGTGTGTTCTCAATTCAGAGGCTTCTCCGAGGAGAAAACTCTGCCTAGATCACCTTGAGGCTTCAGGAATGAGCCTGCTGGAGGTTTTGCCAGAATGTTCTTCAAGCTAAGATAAACAGCTCCCGCTTAGGTTGCATAACCTATCCATATAAAAGCCAATGTGTAGATGCTTTCATATGGACATGAGATGCTTCTCATCACCCTCTGTTCATACGAAGTTGGCCTCCTTAAGATCGGACATTGGCTCTTGACAACCTGGGTGGCTTCATAAGAATCTCAATCACACCAAATATCTTTCCTGTTTGCAAAATGAAGTACTATTTGTTTGCAATTATGTAGTTCAAATGGGACTCTCTTCCAAATGGGAGTCTGAGATAAACAGTGTTTATTGGAAACCTTTCAGGGAAATTTAGATCCATGGTTCTTTTTCTAATATCAGTTGCTGCAGGAAAGCAAGATGTCTACATATATTTTTTTAAAGACATTCAGCACAAACTTCCCTTAGTCCCATGGCCTTCCACAGCAGACTTCAAAATGGTAATTGGTTCTTTTTTGAAGGTATAATGTGAGGTAAGCAAAAAGCTATGTTGGAGAAAGTCATTCAAGACAGTTTGAGAGCATTTTTTAATAAAGGGTGTGTACCACTTTGTGTGTGTGTGTGTGTGATATAATTTCCTCTGAAAATTAATGCCCTCTAATTATATATATATATATATATATATATAATGTATGTGTGTGTGTATGTGCGTGTGTGTGTCTTTATCTAGGCATGTTCATAATGCACATATAGATATGAATATATATACAAATTTCTTCTGAAATTAATCTCTTTAGAATACATATTTATACATATGCATACACATACACATAGACTACACATACATATATAATGAATTTATGATTGCATGTACAATATAACAAAAATATGTCTATATGTAAACTTTCTCCCTATAAATTAGCGTCCTTACATTCTGTGCAATGACGAAGCTTTCAAAAAATGCAAGCAACACTAGATCCATCTCAGCATGAAAGTGAATGCTCTGTGCTCTCTCTTCCCACACTAGCTTCTTATACAGAAGCTTCTGTGTTAAAGAAATTGAAGCTTTCTCTATACGTAGTATGTGAAGTTTAGCCTGGCTTTAGCCATTTAGTCCCAATGTAAATTCCTAGGATCTGAAATCTGGAATATTGCTATGTTCAGAGGGTCTTCATAAAGATAGGCTCTGAGTCATCTCAATAAATTTTCAGTATAAATATATAAGCTATGGCACAATTGTGAAAATCTTAAAATATATATGGTTCAGAATTATTCATTAAAATACAGATTATAGAGTCTTAGTTAAGATGTTTAATTTTCCTTTACAGAGTTTGATTTTTACATTAGACTTTTGCTTTTAGAGATATTTTGATAACTTCCCCAAAGTTATTTAGTATATTGAAAACACTGTCACAAACAGGCAGCAGTGATAAAAATGTTAATACCTATCAGGCGAATCATTAAGTCCACTGGGATAACTGGCGTAGGGTGCATTTATGAGTATGGGATGAGGAGTGGAATTTCTTTTCTCCCCTCTAACCAATTTCACAACTGAATGAGCCTCAAGCTTATCTCTTGCCTCAGCAACTCAGAGAGATCCCCACTGTAGAGCTGTACCTGGCCCTCATAGATCGTCTAAGTACTTTGTGTAATGGTCCCCTCTGTGTCCCAGGGGGCAGCCACACAGAACCGAAGTGGAGTATAACTTCCAGTGCTACATGCACCCAAGTTTTCCTTTAGTCAAATTGTTCCTCTCTCCCTTCTTTCTCTCTTTCTTCCTTTGACTTATTTTTTCCTTTCCTCAGACAGTATACATGTCATCATTTTGTAAGTTATCATCTTAAGATTTTATTTCCCAAAGGAATACCTCTCAAATGGCTACCATGTGGAACTAGAAGACAGAATTTGTTGCTCCTAATCCATTTTCCCAGAAGAGGTTTCGACAATTGGGGACAGGGACAGTCTAGCTATTTGGCAGATAGTCCCCGTCAGCAATCATGAACTCTAAGATCTTCAAATCTGAGATTGAATCCACACTTGAGCACATGGATGTGAGCACTGCGAGATCTTTTGAAAATGTCTTTTTTTTTTCTTGATACCTGAACTTTCATTAGATGGCCATGAGGATGATCATGGTATAGATGTTAGGTTCAATGCCATCTGCCTTTCTGCAGCATATAGAAAGTCTGAAAATGCAACTCTTGTTCATCTGTTCATTAAACAAGAACTTAGACAGGAAAGTCAATCATCAATCAATCAATCAAACAAACTAACAAAACCAATGCTGAAATGGAGGTGACTGATTTACAATTCTAGTTTCCAGGATTCCCTAACTGTCAGAGTTGCAATAACCAGGTCTTACCTTCAACACAAAGTTGGGAGTTCTAACTAGGCCAACTAATAAAAAATAACCAATATTCCATTACTGAAGGTTATAGACATGGTTATTTTCACTCCCAATTGTCTTAGTTAGGATTTCCATTGCTTTGAAGAGACACCATGACCAAGGCAACTCTTATAAAGGACAGCATTTAATTGGGGATGGCTTATAGGTTCTAAGGTTCAGTCCACTATCACTATTGGCAGGAGCATGGCAGGGTACAGTCAGACATGGCATTGGAGGAGTTGAGAGTTCTACATCTTGCTCTGAAGGCAGACAGGAGAAACTGGCACCCTTAGGCAGCTAGGAGGAAGCTTTCTTCCCTACTAGCCAAAGCTTAGTCATAGGACCTCAAAGCCCATCCCCAAAGTGATGAACTTCCTTTAGCAAGGCCACACCTCCTAATAGAGTCACTTACCCTGGGCCATAGTCAAACCACCACACTATTCTAAAGTCTACGGTTCACAACTCCCAGCTTTAATGTTGCTTTCAAGGTCTTGCATGATGTAACCAACAATACATAGACAAGACTTTACTACTTTACCATCAACTCTCTGTCTCTGCCATCTGCTTGATTTCTTCAATGAACCTTCTCAAAGTAATAATCAATTTGTTCCTCTTGTATTCCCCTCTTGTATCTTCAATTCTCTATGTTTAATCTCCTTGAGGTCTCTAGGCTTCACCTTTTGTGGCTTTAAGTACTCACCACTTTAACTTCCAGAACAATCCCAAGCTTCTCATCACTCCTGTGGCTTTGGCTTTGGCTTTGGTTTCCTAAGGGGCATCTGCACTTCATGTATGTTAAAAACCTTACCTAGTTTCCACTCATCACTTCAAAATTACCTGTTATAAAGTCGTATCCTGAATAGTCTTATATCTAAAATCATTTCAATGGGTTAGTGTATCTTGTGACATTATAGAATCAAGAAATCTACAATCACTTCTACAAAATTATCAACTTTAAAAAATTGACAAACAATAGAGAACAGAGAGGGGAAAGGTAAAAATACTATGAAAATTAATTTGTAATTCTTTGTGTATCATTAGAAAAAAGAAAGAATTAATAAAAGAAAGAGAGGGAGGGTGGGAAGGAGGAAGGTATAAGACACATAAGCTACATTAGTCCATAAATTAAAAGTTAGGTCTCCTATGAACATGAAGGCAAAAGCCATAAACATCATGAATATTTTGGATTCTGAGTACTCGAAAGTAAATTATATGCATACAAATGTACTACAAATATCATAACACTGTACTTCCTTAAATGTTGATGTTAATCAAAGTGGTATTTATGCTTCTTAAATAAAATGTATTTATTGATGACCGTCAAACTATTTACAAAGTATTCAGTGTTTGAAATAAGCAGGTACAAACATCATAGAAATAATTTAACCACAGTTGTGTTTTCTAACACCCTGTATGGTGGATGAAATTTCATCATTCCTTGTCTTTAACCATAAAAATATAATAGGTATAATGCCTGCTTCTCTCACACAACCAGAGCCATTCCCTCTTCCTTTTTAGAAAACAGACATGGCAGAATTACAATAATCTTCGTAGCCTTGACAACACATGTAGTTTGTGCCTGGGATCAGCCATTTACTGTAAGTACTATATTTCTGCACTTACTTTTTTCATCTGAGCTTGCTGTTATCTTTTAATATCATGGTATCTTTCTATGTCTGTGTATTTGTTTACATAAGTGCATACGCATAAGCTATTGTATTCTATACAACATTCCCAGGACCATGTGTATGCATTCAGGTCTAAAGTACATTTAAATTATTTTCAATTTTCATCTTATAGTTTTATAAACCATCCAAAAACTACACACTTATCTAAGTGTCTAAATTATTGCAGCATGAAATATGTATGTTTGAAAATTGCTCTCCAATGTAGAGGAAACTATTTAAAATTCTAAGTACAGTATACAAAATGATCACTTTGTGTCCCAAAATCTTGGTTTGCTTAAACATGTATGGATTGAATATGACCATGAAAGTATCATTACCTTTGTACTCATTTATAATTCCTCTTATTGACGAGAATTGTAGTTTGAATGTGAAATACCCCCCTTGGGCTCATAGATTTGAACTATCAGACTTTAGCTGATGGCACTGTCTTGAAAGGTTTAAAACTATTAGGAGGTGGTGTATCGTAGAGGAAGTGGGTAATGGAGGACAGACCTGGGGGCTCTATAGCCCATCTCCATCCCTGTTCATTCTCTGCTTCCTGACTGACTGTGGATGCGATGTCATCAATAGTCTCCTGTTCCCCCCTCCATATCTCCCTTGTTTTCTGCTATTTTGTTACTGAACTGTTCATAATATTTGTATTTTGCCTCATCAGAGTCTTTCCATTTACACCTTCTTCTTTTTCTTTTTTATCCTTTTATTTCATTTTCATTGGTTATTTTATTTTACATTTTAAATGTTATCCCCTTCCTAGTTTCCCCTCCACAAACCCCCTATCTCCTCCACCCTTCCCCTACCTCTAAGAAAGTGTTCCCCCATAAGCCCCCACTCACTCCTGCCTCAGCATCCTAGCATTCTCCTACCCTGGGTGCTTGAGTATCCATAGGACCAAGGAACTCCCCTCCCAGTAATGGGTGATAAGGATATGCTCTGCTACATATCCAGCTGGAGCCAGGGGTACCCCCTGCTTACTCTTTGGTTGGTGGTTTAGTCCATGGGAGCTTTGGTGGGTCTGGTTGGTTGATATTGTTGTTCTTCCTATGGGGCTACAAACCCCTTCAGCTCATATAGTCCTTGCTCTAACTTCTCCACTGGGGGCTCTGCCCTCAGTCCGATATTTGACTGTGTACATTTGCAATTCTTTCATATCTTTACTTTCTCAAATTTTCAGAACCCAGTGAGTTTCATCACTGTTGAATACAGGACTGTGGTTGAAGGATTGCTTACAGGAGCTTGGCTACCTTACCTGTGACTGAAGTAAATATCTCCCTCTCATCAACTGAGACTACATATAAGTCCTCATGGAGGAATAGTGCTCTTTTCACACTTCTCCCTTCTATGGCAAGGTGTTGAAGGACCTAATCTTATGCAGATGCTGGGCAGGCAATCACAGCCGCTGTGAGGTCATGAGTAGAACTCAGCATTCCGCATGGATCCTTTACTTACTACCTTTTTCTTCTGCATTGTTCCCTGATCTTTGGGTAGGTGGATGCAATTGATATATACTACACGTCTCATTCTTACTGGGTACTCATTCAATAGTAACTTGTTATCTGTACTAGGACCAGTCTCTGCAATCACCACTGACGACGGCAAAGTAGCTCTCTGACCAAAGCTGACAGCAGCACTCCTCCACAGGTCTCAACCTAGTTATGGAGTAGCAGATCTGTTTAGCAAGGGAATAGCAGCTGTTTTCCAGATAGGTCATATGACTTCTGCAGACAAGGCCTTTCAATCAGATTTATACCAGCAATTTTGTGTTTTCTTTGCTTTTAGGTCTTATCATTTATTTGTTACTTTCATTTTTTTAATTGGATAATTTATTTATTTACATTTTGAATCTTATCCCCTTTCCTGGTTTCCCCTCCAGAAAACGCCTCACCCCATCCCCTCCCCCCTGCTTCTATAGGAGAGTGCTGACCACCCACCCACCCACCCATTCCTAGCTCCTCCCCTTGGCATTCCCCTACACTGGGGCACGGAGCCTTCACAGGACCAAGAGCCTCTCCTCCCACTGATACCCAACAAGGCCATCCTCTGCTACATATGCAGCTGGAGCCATGTGTTGCTCCCTGTGTACTCTTTGGTTGGTGATTTAGTCCCTGGGAGCTCTGGGGTGTCTGGTTGGTTGATACTGTTGTTGTTCTTAGGGGTTATTTTCTTCTTTTTCAATGCTCAGTATCAAACCTAGGGCCTCAGATGCCAAGCAAACACTCCACTCTTGAACTGTTTGCAATCTGCCTTCATTGTCTTTCTTTGCTTTATACTCTGTGAACTCTTAAACTCTTAACTTGTAGTAAACATCACAGTGAGTTTGCAATGTGTCTTATAGGGAGGCAGGGTAGCTGGCATAAACACACATCACAAAACAACCATGGCTCAAATAAGGATAATATGAATTCCTATTACACAAGCCTAGATGAGAGTAGGTGTTCTGACTAGTTTTGTCAACTTGACACAAGCTAGAGTCATCTGAGAAAAGGGAACCTCAACTAAGAAAATGCTTTCGGGAGTTTGGGATGTAGGCAAGCCTGCTGGACATTTTCTTAATTAGTTCTTGATGAGGGAGGGCCCAACCCATTGTGTGAGGGCCACCGCTGGGCTGGTTCTATAGGAAAGCAGGTTGAGAAAGTTAGTAAGCAGCATCCACCCCTCCATAGCCTGAGTCAGCTCCTAGCTCCAGTATCCTGCTCTATGTGAGTTCCTGCCCTGATGCCTGTTCATGATACAACGTGATATAAGTGTAAGCCAATTAATGATTTTCTCTCCAAGTTGCTTTGACCATGATGTTTGATAATAGTAATAGCAATCCTAAGTAAGTGAGTCGTTATCATGGATGAACTTAGAGTGTCAAACCATCTTGCTGGTATTGTCGCCAAGACTTGAGACCCAATTCTTTTTTTTTTTTCTTTTTCTTTTTTTCCATTTTTATTAAATTGGGTATTTCTTATTTACATTTCAAACGTTATTCCCTTTCCCAGTTTCCTATCCATCAGCCCCCTAACCTCTCGCCCTCCCCTTCGATAAAGGTGTTCCCTTCCCCATCCACCTCCCCCCCCCTTACCACCAGTTAGTTAGATATATACATTGTTTATGGGTCTCTGATTCAAAACTCTGTTGAACACACTACCAATTCTTTAGCTTTTCTTCTGGGCCCTGCTGATTTGCTATCTGAGAATACAGCCAATATCATTTAATATACTTTGGGACGGGGGACTTAACAAAGCTTCTACTAGCCAAATTCCATTATTTAAGTAGAAGTGAAGCATCTTTCCCAGAGGAAACCAAAACCTCAAGTGATCTGAAGAAGCTGACTGCCTGATTCTTACAAGAAGCTTAATAAACTAACCCAGGATCAGCATGGTGTTCAATAGTAACAGAATTAACAACTACTAAGATTATTTTTTAATTTTGTTTTTATCATCTTGGAACTGTGTTTTCTGTTTATTTTTGTCAGATGTTTGCATCTTTGTGTTTTTAAAATAGTTAATGCTAATAGATATCTATGTTCCCCCTTCTTTGATTTCTTGATTCATAACATTTTAACATTTTTCAAGAATTAGCTGTTTTCTCCATTGCTTCAAAGGTCATCTGTCTTCTCGCTGCTTTATATGTTATATATTTTAAATGTTTTCTAAATGTAATTAGCATTATATCCTTCTCTCAGACTAAGGAACTAAGATCACTCACGCTGTTCTATTATAATGGCCCTCTTCTTATCACCTAGTCATTATTTCATAAAACATCTTTCTGTCTTACAATAGAGAAGGGTCTAGAGACATGCATCACTAGATAAAGGGCTTTGGAAAGAACTGAGGGGACTGGAGTTTCATTACAGAGCCTAAGTAATCAGAACCAGGCCAACGTAGGAAGCTGTCTAGTCTCAGTATTTGGGAGAGAGAAGCAGGGAAGGGAGTCCCTAGGAAGAGCCTGCTAGCAAGACTAGCTAGACTCTGTGAGCTGTGGGACTCAAGAGATGCTGTCTAAATAAATAACGCTGAGAGGAATTGTGCCAGACACTCAACAACTACAGGGGTCCTCTGCATGCATGTGAACATACATACATGAAACATATCTTCACCTATATGTAACACAAAGGTACAAACCCTACCTATATACTCACACAAAGTTTGCAATTTGATAACATTCATTCTATTATTATCAAAATAGACAACTATTTTGCTGGTGAACAATATAACTTATCAATTTTCTGACAAATTTTACTTTTCATTTCATTCATTAATCTGAAATTGCTTTTATATTTTTCCCTATTTAGTCTCTATGTTTTATAGCACACTCCATTATTTTTCTTATAGTAGGAATGCCTTTCATAAGTATTGATTTTTATAATTTTAAACAGCTATTTCTCTCTATCCTTTCATGTGATTTATCCTGCTCATATATGTTACTATATTGTTCCTGGTGAGGGTTCTACTGTCATTTACATATTCATCTGTACGACAATCACGACCTGTCTAGAATTGGTTCCTTAGGTGGACAGCATTGTAATCATCACAGTTCACTGCTAAGGTATGTGGTTCTAGAACCAACCTACACTAAGAAACTGGTCTACTGTTGTCCATAAAGCATGGGAAGAACTTGGTCATCCTTGCAGAATGGACCAGGTCATCTATATGCCATCTTCACTCCCTAAAGATACTTCAATGTGCATCTGTGCTGTGTTTCTCAGCAAGTTTGCCTCACAGAGATATTTACTTATTCTAAGCATATTTTGTCTAGCATAGCTGTGTGCTTGGAATGGAGTGTTACATTTCGTGCATATAAAATTCCGTTTTATAATTTTTCACTTTTTACTTTAAAAGCAAACTTTTCAGAGCCATTATTATTTTATAATGTCTCATCTCCTGCTTATAAATGTAATGTGTGTTAGTTATACAAATTAAAACATGGCTGGATTGCATTTCCTTGAAACTGGTCTTTGAAAATAAGGCACAGTTAATGACATTAAAATGTGATGCTGTAATACCAGCAATGGTCATTCAAGCACATAATGCAAAGACATTTAAAAAGCAATTGTATATTAATAATTTTCCTCATTCTTTTAATCAACCTGGGCACGTATTGAGTGTATTTAGGTATTCCATTTTCAGGCCAATTTTGTGGCGATATTGACTGACAAATCATACATTTTGATATGTTATTAATATTTACAGAGCACCCAACCCAGGTTTATCACTAATGTCACCTTGAGTAAGAAAATGATGCTGAAACATTATTTAAATTTATGGCAACATGCAAAAGCAATTATTATTATTTTTATTTTAGAAACTGATGCATGGAGTTCATCTCAAATGGCCATCTCATAGAATATTCATTACCTGGAATTGCTGTCAACTTTTCTCTGAAGAAAGGGAGTTTAGGGAAGCTAATAACTACAACCACAAATAAAACTAGGTCCTACGAGGAAAAATTTACTTATCCTCATGTTGTTCTTATGGAAATAATTTTTTTATTTCTCAGAGTCTTAAAAGACTAGGAGGTAGAAACATTACTGTCACAGTTGGACCACAGTTGTGACATGGTGACATGGATGTGTACAGGCCAAAGGGAGGGGCCGATGGGGTTTTGTATCCTGCCCATAATCAGGATGGGATGAGGTTCAGTTGTTAGTTTCCCCTAAGGAATAGCCTCACCCTATTCCACCACTCCCACCCCAAAAATAAGAGGAAAATGTAAACATACTTTATTCTTCCTTCCACTTATGACCAGAATTTTCCAGCTGGACATTAGGGTACATAGTTTCATCAATGTGTGTTTTAAGTATCAATGTATGTTTGGTACAGCTAGAATCCAAGAATATTCTTCTGAAGAGAACTAATAGAGGTTTTAGACCATAGCCCACTCTTTCAAGGCATTGAACAGATCTTCATGGAAAGACAAACTACCACAGCCATCTCTACTTCCTTCCAAGTGGTCTGGTAATGTTTACTCTTCTCCATTTCATAATTCATAATAGAGATCATTCAAAGTTCTACATGGACCTGCTCCCTCATCCCACCTCTAAAATATAACAACTGTTTGGTTAGCAGGACTCAGCTGCCTTTTCACAATCTAGTCCAAGGTTATCACTATGATGTAATACAGAAGATGACTTTAAAATATCACTTGATATTTTCTCTTTTCAATCAGTTTCTCTCTTCAGTCAGTAGGCTAGAAGGTTATGACTAGAATTTGGTCCAAGTGTCAGTTACCCTTCCTGTTCATGTAATAAGTTACCCTGATCAAAGGAACTTAAGGAAATAAGGGTTTATATTGATTCATAATCTAATGATACAGTTAATCTTGATGAGGAAGCCATGGCATCAGGCAGGGAAGACATGTTGGATGTATGCCAGCTGGTCCCACTGCATCTTCAGTTAGGAAGCAAAAAACTGTGAAGACTAGTATTTAGCATCATATTTTTATTTATTCAAACCAGGATCCCAGCTCTTGAAATACTGCTTTTTGTAGCTACGGTGGACCTTACCACTATAATTGACTTAGTCTATGCAATTTGTCACAGAAAAGTCCAACAGCTAAGCTAATAGAGGTAAGCCCTTAGAGGTGTGCCCAGAAGCCTGCCTCTTTGGTGAGTCTTGGCTTTGTCTGGCTGACAATGGCAGTCACCACAATAGGGCTGTTTCTGGCAAATTTCTTCATCCTTATATAGGAAAAGTAACCTCTAACCCAACCCCTCATTTACTTGATTTTTTTCTTTTCTCTTTAAACACAATGTAGTTGAGATAGAGAAGTGGGAAGTCACTTAGAAAAGGCTGATGTGCCATTTTGCTCTCATATAAAATCACGAGTTTCATCGAATTATGATATAAGGTCAATATCCTGAAACAGCAGCCAAAAGACCCTATCTCAGACACAATCGCAGGGCATATGCTGCCAACAGAAATTTTAGGAAGATGAAATTCAGTTTGCAGCATCATTAAAATGTGTTCTTTGCTCAGAAAGCTGAAACTCTACTTGTGACTTTTTTCCTCAAGACAAAACATAAATAAAATATCTGAAACAAAGTTTAAGTAGGGTATGATTTAATTTTCAAGGGAATAAAATACAAGAAGATCAAAAGGCAATGATTTGGGTTTTTTAGAACTGAATAATAGAATTAATTACTAGATTAAATAAAAACCTATTTGTCATTTTTTTCTGAAGAATTCATTACTCCCCATTACTTTATGCACACACCGATCCTATAAATCCATATAAGACAGTTTCATGTTGGTATTTGTTTTGATTTTATTTGTGTGGGCAAGAGTGAGAGAGACAGACAGAGAGAGGCCGAGAGGAGATAGACATGGGGAAAGAGATAAAGACAGAAGGACACAGAGAAACAGAGACAAGGTTCTCAAGTGTGGGTATGTATATCATAGATATGTACAGCTCAGGGTTGACATCAACTATTGGTCCTCTCCTTCGACCTCATTTCAGACAGGTCTTATTTGAAGTAGGGTATTTTGGTTCTTCGGTATCTCATACAGCAGAGTACCTAGCTCTTGGGCCTCTAGGGATTCCATCTCAGCATCTCAAGCTGTTGGAGAAATAATGGGGTTACAGATATACTACTACCCCACCTGTAGTTTACTCTCCTGCCTTAGGCCTTTATACTTGTATGGGAGCTCATTATGCACAAAGCCAGCTCCTCAGTTTTACTCTCTGCTTTCTAACGGTACATGCATCGCAGTCATGTTTTGTGTGTTTTCAGAATAATTTCTTACCTGGGCCTTCTAGCACGACTTATGCATTTCATTTGTGGACCACAAAACCTGACTTTTTGACCTGAACAATGAACCCAACCAAACAGATGAATGAATGATTATATTATTGACATATTTTTTCTAATTATCAGAAAATTTCCCTAATCAATTTCCTAAATCTTCTAAACAATGAAGGTTCTTTATAATACACATACCCATAAAAGCACACAAACATTCAAAGTAACACATTTCTTGAGCATATTCAACTGAATACTGATTTTAACAAATACATTCTTTCCCTTTTGTGACAATACAACAGAACATTATTGGGTGCTTTGCACAGAGAAGTTATAGATATCAATTGATAACTCATCTCATGGTTCTAGAACAGTGGTTCTCAAACTTTCTAATGCTGCAACCCTTTAATACAGTTCCTTATGAGGTGAGCCCCAGCCATATAATTGACTTCATGGTTACTTCATAACTATGATTGTGCTGTTCTGATTAATTATAATACAAATATCTGATATACAACCCCTGTGAAAGGGTCATTCAAACTCCTCCCAAAATGGTCACAACCCACAGTTTGAGAATCACTGTTCTAGAAGGCCAGGTCATTCAAGATAAGGGACCTGGTGTGTTGTTTATGCTGAGTCATGGTGTCCTCACATCTGGGAGATGGAGAGAGCTTTAGCTTAAATTCACTCTAGTAAGAAATCTCTTACTATGAAATCCAATGTATCCTCATATGCTGTAATTTGATCGAGTATACATCATTATTAATGTGATTGTTTATGTAACTGTTTCATATGAACTCTTTGAAGTGTAGAGGGTTTGCCACAGTTACAGTTCTCTTGAGATACAGAACCAATAGAGTAAGTAGAGATAGATCAAAAAGGACTCATTAGGGTAACAGGCGCATGAGACAATAACCACAGAAGCAAAGAAGTCCCAAGGCAGGCTATCTGTAAACTGGAAACATTGCATGCTGGTAGCAGTGTTTGATTTAACTCTGTAAGCCTCAGAATGAGAGAAGCAGATGGTATAACTCCAGAAAAAAAGTAGTGGATATAATTTTATGTTTTATTTGTACAAAAGGTGAATATATAAAAAAGATTGTATATTGATTATAAGCCTAAGGCTTACCAGTAGGATAAGCATTAGAATTCAAAGTCTACAAGATTGGGAGTCTGATGCTAGGAACATGAGAGACAGAGTTGTGTAGGATCCAGATAGTTGAATCTCCCTTAGTCCATTCAGACTTATATGCCCTGTCCTGTTAACACCCTCAGCAGGCTTCTATAAAGATCAAATATGTACATACAAGTGCACTGTATTAAAGAAACACACACATTCAACTCAGTAATGACACTTAAAGAACATGGCAATGTGTTTAAGGTAACATCAGTGAGACATCCCCCTCCTCTCTCTAACTGGTTTTTGAGTTGCTCTATTTAATAGATTACAAGCCCTGAAACTACAGTTTAGTATGACTAAACGTTGATTTTTTTTTCTTTTCCAGTGTAATTGTTGACAAGAATCTCCCCTTGTGATGGGTAGGGTACAGATTACACAACCACGTCAACACACATGTGTTGGCTTTAGTTAAAACATAAAACTCTAATCATCTTTTCATATACAGCAGTGTTTTGAGGTAGTTTTTTTTCTATGAATACTACAATCAGATATTAGGTTGCAGAGAATTAGAATTAATTGGGTCACCCAGCTGCTGCTGTCAAAATAGTATATGAACCAAGCTTTTACTCCAAAACCAGTTTCCACAGAAGATCATTTTTCTCAGAATTTAATGTTCTATTGCAATATGCTATTAACAATATCCATGCAATTTATTGCACAATATTTTAAGTCAATCACTTTTTCTACAAATAAAAATTTTCATTCAAAACTTATTTTATTCCCGTAGTTAAGTTACTGATAATACTTAATTACTTCAGATAAGGAAAAAAAACAGTTATGCAAAATGTGCATTGTCTGCAAATTTAAAAGAATTGCAAAAAAAATGAGAGAGTGTGCCTCTTAGAATTTTATTAGCACAAGTAACATATACAAAAATGATATACATCATGAACACAAGAAAAGTTATTGAAAATATATTATATTTTCTGTATGTAAAATGTGTCAAATTGCTACTACCAGCTGTCTTTTGCCCTGGGCCTATTAGCAAAAGTAGCAATAGAATAATATGCTACTATTATGAACACAAAATCTGACTTAACACCATTCATATGTTCTATGACAATTGTATCCCTCAGAGAAACCCTCCATAACCACAATAACCTTAAATAAGCAAGATTGCAGAAGGAAACGAACATGGTGTTATAGAACCAAAGGGATTTTAGAACAAAAATCAGAAAGCTTGTTCATTAAAGCCACTGTGACCCAGTCAGTCTAAGCAATATGTTTCAGAAGTAATCAGGGATGTACAGGGTGGAGTGGATGCAGACACTAGCCCCAATGTCAAAAGCTATTCCTTGTTGTCAAATATATATTTAGTCAAGAGTGTTGTCATAAGCAAGCAAATGTACCAATCAGACACATGCATGTAAGTGTACCTTCTTAAACGATGTTAATGAGAGGATTCAAGCAGATGTTGTGTAGAAGATCTATTCAAACTGTAGAGTGTCTTCTTTAAGATGAAAAACACTCAACATGAAAGGACAAAATACTATTAAACAAAACGTTATGTTCTGGTCATATACATGAGACAGGCTTTCGAGTACCTACCACTTAGTAGGTACAAATAAATGGCAAGTTTTAATATAATTATTTCCATCTGAAGAGGTCTCTTAGTCTTTCAGGAAACGTATAATATACATTGTAAAATATTAAGAACATAGAGCTTATAAAATTTTAATGTGCACACCAAAGTCTTTTACAACCTTCTCACTCACTAAGTGGTCACGCATTAAAATAAAATAAATCTTCACCCAAAGAGAAAGCACTTAAAACGTGCAGGCTTTTCAGATTTTAGTTCCCCCAAAGAATTCATTTTTCTTAATAGTGTCAGATATAATAAAATCTTTTGTTCCAGGGAAAAAATAATTAAAGCACTTAGGCCAGTGTTTTACTTTCAGTATTTAAAAATTAGCTATTTCTTGTGATCAGTTATTTGGGGGTTTCCATTAGATTTTATGATACAGTATATAGACATATACAATGAGTACTAATGACTTGGGACTCTCAGACAGTTGTTACTTAAGTCGCAAAACCAGAATACCCGCTAAGAACCTATGTTTCTCAGAATTGTGCAGAGAATGCAGAATAATCATGAAGTCAGCAAAGGAGTATCATAAATCCTACCAAGTGATATTTTTGTGTATTTCTAACTCCTCCCAAGCCACAAAAAGCACTGGCAGAAACAGCCTGCTGTTCTTTGCTGTTTTCTTCCATTTCTTTTTAATATATTCACTTATTTAAATATTTACTGAGGGTTTCCTGTATCAGAGGCACTTCCCTTTGTACCAGAGAAATATACTGAAAAGAGAAACTTTCAGTTCCTGTCCTCAAAAGCATTGAGCAACTTGCTTAGAAAACTGTGTACTACATTACATCTGTTCCACCACGGACTTGTAGTACTACTTCAAGGAATGGCTGGTCAACGTCAAGAAGGACCAGAGAATCTGCTGAGGGTACTCTCTAAAGGTTTACAGAGCTGATTAAAAATAGATCTATCCTTTGCCGTGGGCAGGTAGGAAAAGTGAAATAGCATAAATCTGGAAATCGAAAAGGAATTTGTTGGAGAGAAGCTGTATAGCTCTTTACTGGTGGAATGGGTTTTCATCCATAATCCTTACTGTTTTCTTTCAGAAGACAATTTCCAAAATTTGTCAGAAACTTTTGAGGATTTTAAGGTTTCTTGGAAACTACACAGTCAGGTTTGTAGGGCCAGGACATGGGCTTAGCCTGTTCTAAGAAATACGTGCATACAGTAGCCTATGCACAGAAGTAACAGGGCAAAATCAATCATACAGCAATTGCTTATGAATGTATGGCAATCCCCTTATAGATTGTTATTTAAAACATATTGTTCTAAATAGCTCTGTTTATTAAACTATCTTTTTAAAGAATACAAATACATCAAAATAAATCACTTAGTCACAACCTAATTTACAACGTAGATATTTATACTGTTCATTTTAAATAAAATGGACCTTCAAAAATCTATGCCATCACCAGGCTATGTGAACAATTATGAATCCTACACTGGGATGAATATTTAGCCATACTATATATTAGTGCTGTTTCTGAAATAGTTAAGTTTCTGAGGGTCAGACAGACCTGAGAAGGTAAGCGTCATAGTTACACACATTTCTTCATACCAGTATCTAGTTGATGATGATGATGATGATGATGATGATGATGATGATGATGATGACAACGACGACGACGACGATATGATGAACTCTAGGAAGGATTTGCATATGGGATACAATCGAGAAAGAAATACCTGGTTTTTAGCAAATAACGCCTCCCAGTAAATTTCACTGCTATCTATTATTCAATAGTTTCAAGCAGATTATACCTCCCTAATCGAAACAACAGCTCTCTTCTTCATGTCAGAAACCTAATCTACCTTCACTTCAGTGATAAGCATGGGCATTATAAGAAGTGAAAAACTGCCATCAATGGGCCAGATATTGTCTTTAAATTGCTGCTTGCCTTTTCAATGTGTTTGCCTTCTAGGCATGCTGAGGAGCAGCCATATTGGTTTTGCATCCTGAGGTCAATCTTAGTAGCAGTTTAATTGTGCTTGTTGGTCGTTGCTTCATCCCATCTAATGCTTACACACTCATGGGAGTGTAGGGACCTTGAAGTACTGTCTGTTTTGCTTTCTCCTGATCTGTGACATTATCTCTGAGGTTACCAGAAGTGAAAGCTCTTCCAATTTGTATTGATTGATTGCAAGTTGAAACCCTATTGTAAAGCCTTCTTGTTAAAAGAAAAAAAAATGTGATATGGCATTTTTTTGTCAAAAGCTACAAGCCTATTTAAAAGATAGCATCATGATTATCTGCTTGTATGCACAAAGTAGTGTATTTTCATCATCAATTCCTATAAGATATGTAAGAAGCAAGCATATTTTCAATATTAAAAAAAAGACATTCAGGGAATTAGAGATGTCCATCAAATATATTTCTCAGAATGTTATAGGAGTTCAAAGAGCTTTACCCAAAAGGGTCCAGATAATTATGATCCTTATTCTATTCCAAAGAGGCAAAGCATCTATTTTAAAAATTTGGCAATATGTGTGTGTGTGTGTGTGTGTGTGTGTGCGCGCACGCACACACATTAGTAATTACAAACATGGCTCATGCATGCCCCCAAAATCATTTTGTCACATACTTATACTTATGATACAAAGATGAATGCACCATATGCCTCAAGCTACTCAAAGTCTAGTGGTGGATTTATAAAAACTGAAAAGCCATGATATCATAAGCCACAGGGTTAGAATTCTCCAGCACCTGAGGCGTCCCAGGTATTGACCTTTTTCAGGCATGCTTTATGCCTGATTTGCCCCAATCATGAGCTGTTTACATATTTCACATCAACATCCTCTTTTTACCAGTGCACATAGTGTACATAGCAGTTCCTGGTAGTGTGTTCCTACAATTTCTGCACTGTGGTTTACCAAGGTGATGTTTATTTATAAATATATGACTACTTCCTGACTTATAGAACCATTCTCAATTTTATTCAGGTGAGAAAAACCATGCTTGATAAAAAGCTAAATCAAATTCGATCTTTCATGCAATATTTTTCAGATATCTTACCATACTTTAAACTTGCTTAAAACTATATGTATTTGGAGACTTGCTTTAGATGTAGTCCTAAAATAACTCTAAGAACTTATAAACACTTGAATTTTCTCTTATCAAATCATCATGTTTCATCACTTTGAACTTTACTTTCTTGTTTAAGGAACTGGAATATGTTTTTAAAAGATTTAAAATACTATACATAAATTTAAATGGCTGAAACATGAGCTGGATGCCAGGAAAATAGCTGCCCAATAGAGTCAGAGACTGAGGGCTATAGCAGAAGAGTCTAAGGGAAAATGATGGAGAAGGACTATTTAAGAAGACACAAAAATTTTCTGTGTATTTATTGCTCTCTTGCCAAAAGAATAACTGTGACCTGGGATGTTAATAAGAGCAAATACGTGGTGAATAATTTTAATTGTCAAAGTGACACATCTAGACTCCCCTTGTAAGATAGTCTCAATGAGGGACTGTCTAGACTAGATTGATCTCTGGACATGGTCTATGGTATATTGTCTTTGTTACAGTTATTAAAGCGGGAAGACCAATCACGTTTGGTCAGAGAACTCCAGATTATACAAGAGTAGAGAGAAAGAGCTAAGGACTGGCATGTATACATTGATTCAGCGCTCTCTGCTCTTGAATGTGGGTATAACGTAACTTGCTGCTTCAAGTTTCTGATACGTTAACTCACCTGTAATGGTAACAGCCTAGAATTATGTGCGAACCCTTTCTCTCTTTAGTTGCATTTGTCACGGTATCTTACCTTGTACAACAAAGAGCTATACAAGATCCACCAGGCTCACTACAGTTGTGAAGCTCATGGTCAAATAATCAATTCTTTCTTTCACTTGACATGTTGATTTTCTTGTAAGAACACTACTGACCTGTATGATATCTCAATTATTTCATTAACATGTTAGTTCATGGAACTTTAACCCTATTAAAAATAATCTATCTCCCTATAAAATAAATAAAAGCTACTCTTACAGAATCCCTGTCAGATTATTAAGTATAGACAAAGTAAACTTTTTCAGGAAAAACACATTGTAATTGTGGAAATCAATTCATCCTGCTATGTAAGTCTGAATTACCAGAGAATCAACGTTTTTTCATTCAGTTCATCTATGTCATCACCTGTCTTTCTTCAAATACTTATTGTGTATCCAGTAGTACCAGAAAAACAAAAGATAAGAGATATAGAAAAGATTCCAAGCCAGTGAAGAATGATATAACAGATATGGGACTGTAAGGTAATTGGAAAGTCACAGGTTGGGTAAACTACATGAAATCAGGTGATTATGAGCTCAGATGAAACTGAAGAGACAGTCATATAAGGATCATGTAGTGGTACTTGAATCCAGAAAAAAAATCTAGACAATAAAATTGCTTTGTAGTGATAAAGACTTGAGAAGAGATGGAGAGACTGTAATAATCAGAGAAATGAGTCAGGTCATAAAAGAGTTAGGATACCAAGCAAGAGAGATTTGGATTTCCTCAAAATCACTGGAAATCCATTGGAAGAAGGAAATATAGGAGGTAAAATGATTTGTGTATAGGTAGGAAAACATATCACTCTACTCATTAGGAATATATTGGACCACAATTCTCAAAATGTGAAAATGTATTACAAATCTATAGAAAGAGTGCTGGTGTTGAGTGATTATTTCTGAAGGTATGTGGCCATGGAAGTAATTCTTAAAGGTAACAGTGAGTTAAGAAACATTTTGTTGGCACAATGATGCATCGCTGATAAACTAAACTCTGAGGAAAAAGGAGAGTTAATGACAGAACATGTATTTTAGACTTCTTATTTGATCAGGTAAGAGATAATGGAACTTGTAAAAGAGATAAAATGAAAAGGGAAGAGTATCTAACAATGATAAGAGAAGCTTTGTGAGTTGTAAATTTAATATGATTTTGGAACATCCAAAGAGAGATAGAGTAGATAACCTTAAAGGTTTCCTGCTTAGTCTAATGGAAATACCTCAGTTAGAATAAGATATTCATAATCAATATTGGACAACACCACAGTGATGAATGCACTACGTTGGAGGTAAAAGTAGACATAAGTTAAATGCCCTGAATTGTTCTATGAAGTTATCTTTGATATGAGCCAATAATAAAGGGTAAGAAATGAGTTAAGAAAGGGATAAAATTAGTTAAATGCAAGATATAAGTAATACATTTTGTCAAATAGGAGAATAATGGTGACTTTTATGGAAGGAAAGATTGAGGAAGCTGGCAAGTTGGGGACAGAAACATGCCCATTGATGAGAAGAACGTTGGTTCAATGAGGACATAGCTACATATAAATAACCCTGAGTCAGGACTTTTAGGTAAGGCACTGAAGCCATGGTATGCTAGAAGCTAATTTTTAAATGTATAGCTCTAATGAGAAGCAGGGAGATGAGAATATGCTTCAATCCCCTCCCTTCCTTCTCCTCCTTACATTTATTTTTTCCTCCACCTTTATTTTTTTACTTCCTTCTTTTGTCTCAGGCTGGCCAGAAACTTTTAGTCCTTCTGAATCAGCCTCTCAGGTAGCTGTGATTGTAAGCACCTTTAAACAAATGCTAAACTATGCTGTTTATAGAAATAAAAGAACAATAGAACAGAGAATACTGGAACAGGAAAAACAACAACCACAGCAGCAGCAACAAAACATTAACAACAAAGTCTCCGAGCAAGATGAGTGACACTGAAAGCCAGAGTCACAGAGGTGAGGCTGGCCCACTGCACCTGCCTTTAGGTAGGCCATGTCTTCCTTAGGACACAAAGATTTCCTTTAAGTAGGTCACCACAAACCAGACATCTACTATCCAAAGCCGATAAATTCACCCTGAGAAAAATAAAATGTTCTTCAGTATTTAAATGCACACTACACTTGTTTCTATTTATTCCTTCCAACATCTTTAGAGGCGAAATTTGTTCTTGCTTACAAGGCTCTACATTTTGTGGTTCCCTATATTTAGGACAAGTAAAAAAAATATGCTTGGGAACATCATGAAAAATCTTGAGAGATTTTACAAAGAAATGTCACCCCGAACATTCCCCTGCTATCATTGGTAAGTGTAATATTATTGTAAGGTGCAATGCGAAGAGAAACTTAACCTAAATTCCCCCTTCAAACAGTAGAATCTTCCAGCATCAGGATCTCCGGGGGACAGTGAGACATGTTGGGGCCCCGAGTTCAAAGCAACAGTGTCTTCATCCTTCTCAGGAAACAGTTTTGTGAGGATCGCTTCCAATCTCGTGGACTCCCGCCTTTCTTATACAAGATGAGTGTCTAAAGCTTTTTAAAACTTATCATCAAAAAACCATGAGCAGTGGATTAAAGCTAAGCTACAAACTGAGAGAAGGATTTGAACCTTCTAACAAACTTGTAATGTGTAATTGCATTACTTCAGAATTCCTGTTGATATAGAACTAAAATGAAAAAGCTAACCAATGCGGGGGTGGGGAGGCATATGAGTATTAGAAACTAGGTACAACATCTCTGGAACATTTGAACTGTTCATAATTGGCAAAACACAGAGAATTTGTGCCCAGCCTAGAGACTCATCCCTGAACTTGCACAGGATGCTGGGAAAGAAGAACTTTACAAATTTGAGGCTAGCTAGGGATACTTTGCAATATCCAGTGATACAGAATTTGGAGTCCCCACTAGGGTCCTTAGTCTCATTACTAAGATCATTTAGAGTGGACTGAAATAGTATCAAAAGGACATCTTGTGGGGGTGGTGCAGGGGAAGGGGTAAGAAAAAAAAACAACACAAGGCAGAAATATTTAAACATGAGCGGCTTCCCAGAGGAGAAGAATGGAGGAGAGAATGAAAAGAAACTAGTTTAAAATGTAGATCCATGGCACAGGGAAGGAGGCTTTAGAGCTGTGGCTTTCAACCTGTGGGTCATCATATTTTGAGAGAGCCATATAATCTATCTACACATAAGATATTTGCATTATGATACATAACAGTAGCTAAACTGTAGTTAGGAAATGATGACAAAATAATTTTATGTTTGCGTCACTACAATATGAGAAAAATATTAAAGGGTACCAGCATTAAGAAGTTTGGAAACAACTGCTTTAGAGAAAGGGTAAGGAAGCACAAACTGTTGGGACAGGGCAGCCCAAAGTGTTAAGGAGAGTATGCTTAGAAAACAGAAAGAGGAAAGGGAAGTTATGTTAATTCAGAAATACAGGCAGACTTAGGACTCTGTAGGAATCTGGGTCTGTGTGATTCTACAATAAGGGAGAATTGTAGGAAGGAAAATACAGTATCCAATTATTAAAGAACTAATTTTTATGCCGATTCTCTTTAGCATTAAGGGGAGCCAACCTGCCTATGTGTGTCCTTTTGATACAGTGATTAAACTAGCCCAAATGGAATGTTACGTCTTCCCCCAGGCCAGGCCACAGATTCTATACCCTTTTGTTTTGTTTTGTTTTCTTCTGTTCTGTTCTGTTTTTGTTCTGTTCTTTCTCTAACACCAGGACAGCCTAGGACACAGAGTGAGAGAGAACCTGTCTCAAAAATAAATAGACAAAGCCCAAACAATAAGAAAAAACAAAGGACCTCTAAAATGAAATCACAATGAAGCTCTATTCCAGATGCAGGGACACAGCCCCAAGCCAAAGCAGGTTTGGAGGGCATGGTGAGGGGGCAATGAATCACTCCTATGTACTGGTGAGTGTAGCACATTAGCTAGTCTGAGAAAGAACGTGTCATCTCTTATTCAAACTTAAAATTCCAACACCTATACATAGGTTTTTATGCCAGGATTTATACCCTACAAAGTTTAGGGAATCAAGTGACTAGCCACATAATGCCTGATGACTCAAAAGTCACCAACATCACATCAGGAAGGCAAGTAAAATAGTAAATTGTGTTTCAGTTTCTGCTCATGCAGGACAGAATTCCCCAGCAATAAGAAACTGGTGAAATGTAGAGAAGCTGTAACAACATGGTTCTCAAGAGCAAAGACATAAACATAGATGCCTAATTGGAGCACATTATGTAAGAGTCCGTTTATGTAAAGTTCAAACCAGAGAGAACATAACCTATGTTATATGCATGCATGCATGCATACATACATACATACATACATACATACATACATACATACATACATAATTAAAACTGAACAATAATACAACTTTTAAGAAGTGGTTTTCCACCTGAAGAGGCTAAGAGAGGAGGGCTTCTATGACACTGGTGGGATTTCATTTATTAAGTTTAATTTAGGATACATAAGTACACAAATAATATTTAAGACAATATAGCATATACCTTTAATGCATATGTGTTAATACAATGTCAATTAGACAAAGGTAACTAGATCATTACAGGACTAAGTTTCTGAGTTTGGTGGGATGATACTTGGATTGCTTAGGGCTTATAAGCCTGAAGACAGGGTTTGGATTCTCTAAGCCCACTTCAAAGTCAGATGAGCATAGTTATTACCTATAATCCTGACACCTGAAAAACAGGAGACAGGAATCCTCTGATCAATATTATAGTCAAGTTCTAGGTTTGAGGGATCCTGCTCCATAAGTCAGGGAGCACTCCGGCAAGACAACTAAAGCCAGTTTCAAGCCTTTATATGAATGTACACCTGTACAAACATGCACATGCTCACATACATGCAGAAAAGGAAAGAAAGAAAGAAAGAAAGAAAGAAAGAAAGAAAGAAAGAAAGAAAGGGAAGAAAGAAAGAAAGAAGAGACAGGGGAGGGAGGGAGGGAAGAGAGAGAGAGAGAGAGAGAGAGAGAGAGAGAGAGAGAGAGAGAGAGAGAGAGAAATTAAGGAAGACCAAAGATGCTAATTACAGTATGCCATGGGTGCTGAAACAATACATATCATTACCCTGTACCTGGTTATAGTATTAGAGAATAGTATATGACATTTGCAAAATACTTAATAATAAATATCTAGAGCTATAAAAATGTTCCTAGTGTTGGAAACTGTACTATTACTACTTATATATTAATGTTAGCATTGCAAAATTAAATTCTGGAAAACAAAATCTGCAAATTTGCTTTCTACCCCTCTAGCACTCTGAAATTAGCATTCCAAACAGCATATGCCTTCTCTGTTTATTTTCCTGCCTTTCAAAAGGTTTAGCCTCAAAATGCACCTTATAAAAATGTCTTCAAAATAAGATGTTCCTCCTCTTCCTGCTCCAACTTTCTTCAGCATCAGGAGGCAATGCAGCAAACTTTTCAATTCTCAAACATGCTCAGTCCACATGCCATGTATAAGCTACCTCGTGACATTTCTATATTTGTACATTGGCCTATTATGGCACTGTAAGATAGCCACAGGATTCTTATGAAATATAAGGTCCCCCGAAAATACATAGTATTTTAGTTCGATCTGAACTTTTCACTAACAAAAATCTTATGAATCGTTGTTTAGGGAAGGCATTTAATTAAAAGAGAAGATTATCTATTCACAGCAACTTGGTTTATCACAACTAAGTTTTGAGTGTCCCAACAGTCAGTTAATGGAGAAGACACCCATAAATTATAATACATACAATCAACGAAGAATGATGGCACTCAAAAATGCTATTGTGTAGTCAAACATTGAAATATTGAAAAGTTTCAATGAAAATACGGAAGAAGCAGTTTTGAATAGTTCTCTAAGACTCATACAAAAATACAAAACATCACTAGGGACTAAAAGGCAAGATGAATTGCTTAAAGCTCACAGAGATAGAAAAATGGCTGATCATGGGTTATTAAAAGATATTGTTAGATTTAGTCATTTTCTTTTCTGGAACTCTATTTTAAATGAAGATTCTTCATACATGATTGACTCTTTCCAATTCGCACATGAGACAGTCGTATTGAGGAGCACCTCTTTTCCCTTTCCCAGAGAACTGCTCATTAAACACACTGGAAGCTAAAAAGAAATAGTTTCTGATGGACAGAGAGGAATAAACGAGTCACTAGCTAGAACTGGTGTCTGTGTAAGTGTCTCTAAACAAATGAACACTAATGTGTATGTGTGTGTGTGCACGTGCATGTCAGTGTATGTACATATTCATCTAGAAGCTAGAGAGCAACTTTTGATATTGTTTCTTCGACACTTAGGACAAAGATTCTCAGTGAACAGAGCAAACTAATTCAATTAGATTGACCTGGCTAACAATCTTCAGGGATCCTCACCTCTGCCTCTTCAAGATTAGGGTTAAAAGTAAGAACCAGTGCTCCAAAGTGTCCACCTGGGTGCTGAGATCATGAACTCGGGTTCTTGTAATTTCATGAAAAACACGTAGACTGGGCTATCTTTGAAGCCCAACAAAGCTAGAGTCTGTTTTACAAATTCTCCACAAATATACTCTTTAACACTGAAGTTCATTCTCAGGTCTGAGGCACATAGAACATAAGATTGCTTTCTATGTGAGGACATAAAATTTCTAGTGATCACTATTTTGTCACCTACCTGTGCCTATGTGACATTTAAACATGCCTGGAAACATGTCAAATACAGATTCCTCAACCCATGACAAATGACTTTGGAGTTGTGGGCCAGGAATGCCTAGTCCTGAGGAATTCTTAGGAGGTAAGTATTTAGGGCCCAGTCAAAGAAAGTCCTTAGCATGTGATACTCATATTTACTCATGAATTTTCTAGAATTTCACATGAGTATACCTTATTTAGATCGTTTCCTTCATTTTCCCCTCTCCAAATCCTACTGTGCCCCCCATTAATTACTTTCTCTTCCAAGTTTATGTCATTTTCTTCTAAACTCTCTCTACACCACCCCCTCATGCACGCACACACGCACGCACTCATGCCCCACTGGATCTGTTATTGTCCTTATGCACTTCGGCTTAGGTGACAAACCCAACTGATAGTCCCTGAAGAAAATTGGTCCTTATTCACTCAGAAACCATGGATTGACTACAGCTCTTCTTCTATCAGTGAAGACACGAATGCTTTCCCCATTGCTCTTGGCCTGTGGGTTTAAAGGCAGGGTCCTGCTTCTACTCTGCCACAGGGCTTGAGCCACTCTGGGAGGCAGGTCGCAGAAGTTTGACCGCACTTACCTTATACCACTGCTGGGCAAGTTTGGGCTGTGGGAAGCTGAGGGACACTGCTGGGGTTGGGGACAGCACAGTCTGAGCACATGACACAGCCAGTGCTGGCTCGGAGGCCCCGGGGCCTAGAAGGAGGCCAGGGCCATCAGTTCTCAGGCTCTTGGGCATCCTAGCACAACTGGGATACCTCGGAAAGCTGATAAAGGAGTGGCGGCCCCAGAGGACTGGATCTAGCCCGGGGCTGTGGGGGAAAGGTTCAGGGAAGACACTCTGGCTGGTCTCAAGGAGAGAGTCCTTGGCTGGAATGCCATGGGTTTAAGCTTTGTGGCAGCCGCAGAAAATGCAGTGAAGCCCTCAATGGGAGATTAGACAATGGCTCTGTAGGTGAGGCCTTCTCTGTGGCTCCCACAGCAGGTCTGGCTAAAAGAGGCTGTCCATGGTTTCCAGGTGTTTATTGTCATGGCAGAAAGTGGATGAGTAAAACCCGTACCCCACTTCTCAGAGTGCTCCTGAGATTAAAAACCTTTTGCAGGGAGGAGTGTCTGGGAAGAAATGTTCATTGACTAAGCCTCCAGGCATTTAGGTACTTCATTTAATGGAGATCTGTCTGGAGCCTATGTAACCTGTGATCAAGGGGTTTGGGGTATTGCCCTTACGTGACTGATGGTCACAAATCTATGGAGGGCTGAGAGCCAGTGACTGGCCTGATTTCCTAGGAGCTTAGGGAAGTGCCTACCATCTTTTTCAGGGTCACTGAGGGTTTCAAAACTCAGCTCAACCAGCAATTAGGGTGTGTTTCACTGCCCCACATTGGCCTGTTGATTGGTGTGTTCTTGTGTAAGCACGTTGCAGCAACCATATGAGACTATGTGAATGAGGCATCCCTGTCTTGTACAAAAGACCTTATTTTTACAGCTCTTTATTCTCTAGCTATTATCGTCTTTCTTCTCCTCCTCACCATGACTCCTTGTCTTAGATGTAAGGATCATGTTATAGGTGTCTCATTTAGAGTTTAGCATTTAATAGTCACTTATCTGCACTTTGACCAATTGTGGTTCTTTCTATTTGCTGCTAAAAACTTCTCTGGTAAAGAGTGCACTTGTCTATGGGTATAAGATTAAGCACCCTGAAGGCGGTTGGACACTCCATTAATTTAGCAAAATGGTACTAGTAGGTTCTCCTTTAGACTATATGAACTTTTCAGCCTCTGGTTCCTGGTTAAGTTTATAGCACCAGGAGTGAGTTCTGCCCTATTTAACAGAAAACTTTTGGTTACTTCTGAGAGTGGCACTGTTGTACCATTGGGCATAACTGCTTCGCCAAGTCATTATTGTAGTTTGCTGGGTTTACAGGTCAGTAGGGATTTAATAACTTTTCTCCCACAGCAGTTTTTATATATTCTGCTAATAATAAGAGATCTTGTCTTCAGGAAGGAAGCTTCTAGATCAGTAACAGCTTGATGTCTCCAAGTCCTGTTATTAAGTGGCTGGGGTCTTCCGCAATAATCGTGCCCTCAAGTGCAGACAGGCAAAATAAATAAATAAAAAAAATAAAGCAATTATAAGAGAATATATTGTTTTAGATATTTCTTCTCCCACCCCTCAACAAACAGCTTAGCAAGCTTAGTAAGGTTTATATTTAACTTATATCTTTAAATTAAACTAATATGCTTATACATAAATTGTAAAAAATATAGTTATTGATGAGGTATTATGTGATCCTTGAATTCATGTATATAATGTCTAATATTCAAATCTAATAACTATATTTCTCATTGTTTATTTCTTTAGAGAAAAATACTTACAACCTTTTCTTCTAGATTTGCGATGTATAGTACTTAACCATTATGTAGGCATCAGCTAGCTTGAGTTAAGTAGGCATCAGCTAGCTTGAGTTTCTTTCACCAATCCAAATTTGGTTGTGTATCCTTTACATCCTAGCATTTTCTATACATTGGCGTTATACATACGGTCTTTGGTGTGACTGGCAGCTGCCAACAGCTTTGGGCATGAGGTCATCGTCCTCATTTGAACAAATGCTGATAAAACCTGGGTCCACTTTGAATGAAACTGTCCACTCTTCTATCTATCACCCCCTACTGCTGAGATAATACCGCTTTTCCAACATGCTTCCATTGCTGGAACCTCTAAGAATAGGTTGTGCTCTTGACCTCTGAGCTCCCCAGTTGAATCACTCTTAAATCCTGTACAGATTTAATTTACCGGAATCACTGCTTTCTTTATCAACTCTCAGCTAGGTCTTCAGTCACCACTTTTCTAAGTCAGAGATCTACCTGCCGCCATTGTCAGTCTCCCGCCATCTGCGCAACACGACTCTCCCAGTTTGATGTTTCTTTATTCTCCTTGCATTTTCCTTACATTTCTGAAGGTCCATGCACGTAGCCATACCTCCTCACACATATGGACTTTGACCACTTGTGTGTTAGGCATGCAATCAAACAAATATTTAATAATATTTAAAATTTCATTTGTTGTATTTGATATGATTTATTCATGTACAGGTGTTCATATACTCACAGGACCTGGTAACCATGACTTATTCAACTGGCATTTATGACATGCTGAAATGTACTCTATTGGGGCATCAATCAATGATGCTAGGATTTCTCCATGCTCTATATTTCCTAACTATTCTGACTTACACAGCACAATGTGCCATTTGTGACTCTTCCTGGATCCCAAGTTTCCCCACTCTGATTCTAACAGCTACTTATCAAGCATCAAGACCACCAGAGAGAGTCCACCCCATTCTACACTGCTGTTTAGCCTATAAATCACTGCCTTTGACTTGCAAAAGAAGGTGAAGTGGAGATTTTTCTGTGGCTTAGAGAAAAATCATCTATTGTTCTCTATAACTCTGAGTCTCCAGGGGATTTCCATCATTAGCTTACTTCCCCCCTAATTTGAGGATATGTGATGAAGGGAACCACATCTCATACTTTTCAAGACTCTTTAGAAATATGTTTCTCATTACCATTGTTTTTTGTTGTTATTGTCATTTAATATTCTAAAGATCAAAAACCTGAAAAGCTGTGTACTCAGCCCGCTCTATAAGGAAAGGACTAATTTTAAACCACTTAGTCACCAATCAATCTTAAGTAAATCAAGCAAAAGCAATATCTGACTCAATTTGTTTAGAAATTTAGTTTTATGACTTCTCTGTCATACAGGGCATCTGTCAGCCTAGAGTCAAAAAAAAAAGGCTTATTGAATTTTAATGTTGAACTAATGTTGTTTTCGCTATCCTCTACATTGGGGGAAATTGAGTGACAGGGAGTCCAAGAAAGAAGTGAAAATTGGTCTTTCTTTCTCTCACTTTTCTTTAACCTTGGCTAAGGGTTCAAACGTTCAGTCTGTCCTTTCTATGAACCTACTATTTACAGCAACCTCTCTTAACCTATATATAATGCATGAAGAAATCCAGGCAGAATAATATTGCATGTAGGCACTCATATGACTGATTGCATTGAACTCTGAAAGCTTTCAGATGTCAGGATCACGATACTGCCAGGTCCCCAGCTAACTCCATCTGCCAAGGCAACTCTTGTCAAGCCCCAGAAAAAATTATGCATAATTTTATAGGATGAGACTTCAAGTGTAGAATCTGTCTCGATCTGGAGGACTTATATGACTACCTTGCTTCTCTGAATTATTTTTCATAATATAACATCTTCAATAGGGTTTCATTAATGCTTTCTACTGAATGGCAGAGTCTATAAATCTGTATGGTGATTTAAAGGCGTCTATGACATGTGAACAGGAGGTAATACTGTAAATGAATACCGATTTTCTTTTCTTCCCTTTCCTGATTATTATAATAGCTAGCTTTTTTTTTTTTGAACCCATCCCTCACACTCTAGCCAGGGCAAAGAAAAGGAGACAGGGAATACATAACGATGGCAGATACTACTTCTAAATCAGAGACAGTTCTAGTTCTGTCTCAGTGCCCAGGGCACCTGGACCTTCATTTGTCATGTCATACTCAGAAAGGTGAATGTGGTCAGCGAAAGTGACCCAGTGAATTCTATTCTGTGTTAACTATTTAATTAATTTAAAAATTCTAATATATCCCACATGAATGGCTAAGCTTTCATATTCTTTTATCATCTTAGACACAAGTAGTATTTCAAATGAGAGGGACAGAACTAAGACAGGAAGGGAGAACAGAAAAAACTCCAATACAATGGGAAGGTTGGCCCTATAGACAAATAAGCTTGATCTAACACAGAAACTACTGGGTGGTCTATGTAGAAGATATAAGACAAATGGTCTTTTGAGATACTGGAGGCTGAGTTATTTATTCAGCAAAGTCTACCCGTGTTATTCCAGGTTGTACTTCAAAGACATTGATCTTCTCCTCTGCTTTTCCCAGAATGCACTACCCAGAGTTAATCTCGGTTTAGGCCTTCGAAAACTAAACCTCTAAGAATAAACAGAAATTCTGTATGGTTAAAAGGAAACCTGACTCAAACCTGAAATTGGTATGTACAAGGTTATGAAGCTGTACCCTCAAGGGTTTGATGGAACTTGAGGAGTCTTGTAGAAGAATAGGGAGAACAATTGAGGGACCCAAGGGGGATAGGGACTCCACAAGGAGACCAACAGTGTTAACTATCCTGGACTCTTGGGGGACTCCCAGAGACTGAACCACCAACCAAAGCATACATGGGCTGGAACTAGCGCATACACCCTCCCCCTTCCCTCCCCCCCACATACATGTAGCAGAAGTACAGCTTGGTCTTCATGCTGCTCCTCCACAACTGGAATGGGGCTGACCATGATTCTGTTGCCTGGTTGTGCAGATCATGTTCCCTAACTGGGCTGTCTTGTCTGGCATCAGTGGGAGAGAGTATATCTAGTTCTGCAGTGACTTGATTTACCAAGATGAGGTTATACCCACGGCAGGGTGTCTGTGTCTTCCCCTTATCTGAAGAGATGATGAGGAAGAGGTGATGAGGAATGAGGTGAAGGATATGTGAGGGGACACTGGGAGGAGGGGAATTGTGATCAGGATGTAAAGCGAATAAATAAATTAATGGATAAAAATGGGTCACATAGACCACACAACGCCGAGAAGGAAGCTGTACCATATCAATACACTGTCTAGGGTTGCTCAATATAATATTATGGATACTTGGAGCATGTTATCCTTTTTTGGTGTCTTCTCTATATGTGTTACAATGTTACATAATATTCTTGGTTTTTAGCCACTAGATCAGTGGTTCTCAACCTTCCTAATGGTGTAATTCTTTAGTACAGTTCTTCATGTTGTAGTGACCTCCAAACATAAGATTATTTTGTTACTACTTCCTAACCATAATTTTACTACTCTTATGAATTGTAATGTAAATAAGATATAAAACTTCCAAAAAACCTGTGACCCTCAGCTTGAGAACTGTAGAGGTAGTTAGTTAACAGCTCTGTGCTCCCTATAGTTTACAAGTGCACACCAGCCCAAGAGTTATCTGAATTTGCAAATGAAAGACACACACACTAGTTAATTTTAATATGCTTTGACTAGCTTAATGGCTGGGCACTTCCAATCTTCCCTGAAACTAGCAAACACTCCCCTCAGGTATTCTGGAGTTAACATCCTTTAAAATCTATATTTCATGTCTGCTACCCCAGACCCATTGGGGAAGTGGCCACTAGTGCCACTTAAGCAAATTCTTACATGGCTGGTCCTTCCTACACCCCTCTCAGGGCAATCTGCTTCTCCCCTCCCCTCTCTCTCTCTCTCTCTGAGCCTGGAAATTCTTAAAGTCCTGCTTCTGTCTGTCTTGCCAAGCCATTGGCTGCTGGTATCTTTATTTACCAACCAGAGCCAACTGGGGGCAGATCTTACATGCAGATGCTCATATAAGCAGTTTTGGTAACCAAAATTAACATTATAACACAAGCAGCATTAGGCCAACCCACTTCAGAGAACCACTGTATTAGATTCCAATGGCATTTTGCCAGTTATAACAGCAAAAACTGTCAATGGATAAGGTCAAACACACCTTAGCAACCTAAAATGTTTCTCATTCCCTACACTGACCTGAAATACTTTGCTTAGGCAGATTTGATACATCACAAGGCTTCTGATTATCATGCAACAGAAAACACATAATCTCTTAAACATCTCTTGTCACCAAGAAAATTAACTAATATTAACTCTTCTCTCTTTCATTCTGTCCTCACTCTAGCTAAGCCCCTCTCCCACTCACTCTTTCTCTCTCTTGCTTGCAAACCACTATCCTTCTCCTCATCATCTTCTCTCTTCCTTCTTTTTGTCCTTCCTTCTCTGTTTATTGTCTAAGTTTGGTAGATGGAATCCCTAGGAATATACATTTTGTAATGACAAATGAATAGTTCATTCTCAAAATTGTTTAAAAATTTGATATATTTGTTATTAATATTATCATCTAAATGTGTCACATTCTTTAGAATTCTAAAGCCAAGTGTGTATTAAAAACTAACTAAAATCAAGCTTATTCTGATCTATGGAGGTGGAACATATATTTATGACATGCATATTTTCAACGCCCTCATTATGTTTGGTTTTCTACTGACATAATACTATCTGGAAGTATTGCTATGAAGATTTCCCAGATGAGCAAATTGTAGCCTTGAAAAGTAAACTAAGTTGTCCAATATCTGGTAAATAATGGTGTCAGCATTATATTATTCATGAGTAAATCTAAAACTGTAGCCTAAACAACTGTGGAAGCTATCAACACAGCCATCATTACTCATCATGTTTGTAATCAAAATTTTGTCCTAAATATTTTGATCTAAATAAGCTAAAATCTTGTCATGTCGACATTTTACATATAAACCATTTTCTAGAAGGCTGTCTAATTTGGGTGGTAATTTTTAGTTTCAGCAAAATTTATAAAAAAGGAAGGAAGTTTGAAAATAAACATTATATTTTTTCAGCAAGTATTACTGTATATTTATAATTTTGGGGTCAAATCAGGGCAGTTTATACAGGACATAAAGGGCACTGATGGTTATGTTGGGATATGATCTATCCTGAGTAAATTGGTGAAGAGTGGAGAATGTCCTTCATGACTAGTACTTTTAAATTATACTTAATTATTTTAAATTAAAAAGTTTTTATTATTTGGTCCCAAACAAACTATCATGAAATGCAAGAATTGAAAGAACTGGACAATATTATATTAAGTACTTCAGAACCAAAAGTCAAATGTCACAGAAGCAGAAATAGAGAGGGGCTACAGAATGGAAGGGAAGAAGAAGCTCATCTTCATTTTGAAAATTCAGAAGCATCACTGAAGATGTATGCTATGCCCATAATAATCACAATTACCAAAAGCATAATTCAGACCTATGTTTTTTATATTTTATAGTCTCATACTTCATCTTCTCTACTCCAAATCATTCCATTTTTAATGTAATTTCAGAAGGTAACTCTTTGGAAAAAATTTGCTTTCACTTAAAATGTTTTTCCTTCATTATATTCTCCCTTTTCACCCTGAGTTAGCTAAAGTTCAGATTGTCTGGCACCTTTCTTCATATCTTTTCTCTCAGTTACCATCTTAATCTGACGTTTCCTGCAATGATGAGGTTAACTTGGAGAAGCCTGTGGACCTTTGATCACCCTCTTCAATACTCAAGCTTAGCCAGTTAATTGGCTTTGCTCTCTGGTTCTATCAAATTCTCCCTGTGAAGGAGAAGACCCATACGTTCTAGATTGGTGCCACCCACCACAGTGTTGAGCCTGCACCATGATGTGTATTCAATAATATTACGAAATGATTTGTGGACATATTTTAGCAGGCTAAGTTGCGCTACCTTTCTAAAAACTGTATGGCAATGTTCCTGGTTTCCATGATCATTATAGGATCCTGCAGCAGAAGGCAGAGTGATACATAGATAAAACAGATATTTAAAAAAGAGACAGAAGCCACCACCACCCCACACACATACCAAAATAGGTAGACAGAAACCAAGAATAAATGAATAAATAACAAGTTGCTTCTAAGAGCCTTCACAAAGAAGACAGCCCTGCTAGCTTTGGGGGCCAGTGTCACCTATTCCTGCCTTTAAGTCAGACTTTGAAAATTATCTGGTTATAAATTGTATTGGTTGAAGCCATTTAAGTCTGTGAGGATGTGCTATCGCAGCAAAGGAAACTCACACTGATGGTGAGCAGCACTTTAATATAACTATCCTTGTCAGAGCCATGCATTTTACCTTATACTAATATACTCAAATTGAGATGAGCATCCTTTACTTCTGCTGGGGAGTACATGGCCTCCTCAGTTTCCTCATAACCTAAGACTGAAAGCTTTGGGTATCATGGGTTCAACAAACAAATGAAGCCTGGAAAGGTGAGAAGAGAAAGTAGATTGGGATGAAACAGATGAGTAAGCTCTCCCTCTCCCCCTTCCCCTGTCTTTCCCCCTTCCCCCTCCATCCCTCCCACTTCATTCCCCCATCTTCCTCCTTCCTTCCTTCCTTCCTTCCTTCCTTCCTTCCTTCCTTCCTTTCTTTTTCTTTCTTTCTTTCTTTCTTTCTTTCTTTCTTTCTTTCTTTCTCTCTCTCTCTCTCTCTCTACACATTTATTTCCATCTTTCTTTTAGTACAGGCATGAAAATAAAGAACCAGAGGATCTGGGAACATGAATAAACTAAATTAAAGGTAGACAGTGGCACATGATGTATATAAAATGTATTATAGAAGCTACAGAAAACCTCTTCAGAGAGATTTGCTCTAAAATACGATGCAGACAAATAAAAATGTCATATAAAAAAGTGTTCAAACACTGTGAACATAGCACACTTGGCAGAGGACTTATTTGGCATTGCAAAAAGCACTGGCTGGATTCAATCCTCAGAAAAAATTCAGGCAGCCCACGTGAAGACAGGAGAGGCAGGAAAAACCAATAGCAGCAAAAAGGCAAAACAGAGCACTAACACATCTCTAGCTGTATTGATGTATTCACTAATGAAAATGTAAATTTGAAAAGTACATTTTAAATATGGCTGATGCGACTTTATGCTATGTACAACAGAATTGCTTCAAATACAAAAAAATATACAGTGAGGCTGAATATGAATGTGGAAACACACATATGAACACACAAAGTGGAATTAATTGGCTACATTACTAACAGATGCAATAGACTTCTGAGACAAGTAAATTACTGAAGAATAAGACTGGAGACTTAGACACTTTGCTGTCAGTGACTGACAGGATAGTTAGAAATATTCAATACCACCAACCAATGGGATTTCCTCAGCTACTGAACAGTGTCCCAGTCAACAACAGAACAACAAAATTTCTTTCCAAGTATGTACAGATAATATCCCTGTGTCCATAAATCAAACTTCAATAATACAAATAATTAAAATAATTCAGTATACCCCCTGATAGCATTGGAATCAAACAGGAAATAAGAAGCAAAATGATAACATTTGTCTTTATTCCCATGGTGTGCTATTTCAAGAATACCTCAAAGTGTATTGAACTAAAGTCAAGTGACTTTAGTTATTCCAAATTTTGGAATATAATTAAGGCAATTAAGGTTGGAAACATGGATTCTACAAACATCTGATATAAAATCAGTTATGCCAATGCAAATACCTAGTGAAGGAAAACTGACCAAACATAATGAGTATAAGAAATGAGAAAGGGGGAATTAATGAATTTTCAAGCAAAAAGAACGGATAATTAATAAAGCCGAGAGCTGATTGCTTGAAATGGACATTGACCTGGACACATCAGCAGCTACCATGAGAAAGAGACACATTGCAAAAAATCATCAGTAATATAGGGGACATGATTACAGACTCAACTGTGGTGGTTTGAGTGAGAGATGCCCCTCACTAGTTGATTTCACTGTTTGGAGATCTTAAGGGGAGGTGAAGCATTGCTGGAGGAAGTGTATGCTTGGGAGTCAGTTCTGAGAATTTAAAATGTCTTCCACCCATTCTCTCTGCTTAGCTTGCTGTTAAAGCTGTGATCGCTCCTTCCTGCTGGTGCTATCATGGCTGTAGCTTGTCACCAGGACACACCATGATAAATTCCTATCCCTCTGGACCCATAAGTCAAAACAACGCTGCTTGTAGTCATGATTTTTTATCTTAGTAGCTGAGGTGGGAGTTTCTGGTTTGGGTCATGACATAGTTGTATCATGTGCTATTTTTTCTGGAAACTATCTTATAGAAGGATGTTTTGGGGAAGCAGATACATAAGAAGCTGTTTTACGGAGTACAACCCTTTGGTGATTTCCTGGAAACTTCCTGGTGGGAATGCAATGTTTATTGGAGTGGATACTTGGGAGACATATGACCTTTGGGAAGAGTGTAAGTATAACCCAATAGACAATGGACTACACTCTTGCTTTGATTTGCCTTGCGACTGTTTGCGGTCATCATTGGGATCCGCTGGCATTGGTCTGCACTAATAACACTCTTGCATTGGTTGATCTAGTTTTCTTCTATCATCTTAGCTTGTCATGACTTCATAGAGAAATGCAAAAAAGAACTTCTAGTGGTGTTCCGGTTGCTTCCTGCCACTTCTGCAGATCCATGCTGATCAGTGGAGCCAAGTGGTTTCTTCTGGATTGAGCTGCTGCTACGGATTTGTGTTTGGGGTTCGTCTGAAAACAAAGGTTGGAATTGCCCCAAAGAACTATTTCTCAAAAGGGCCACAACTTCCATGTTTTACTAACCTTTCTTTTTCCTTATTTCTGTTGAGTGGTAGGCAAGAAAGGAGGTTGGAGCATTAAACAACCAAAATTAAAGTAGGTGTTGAAAAATCCAAGCCTACAAAGAGCAAAGTAACTAAGATACTAATAATTTCTGAGATAATAATAAAGAAATTTTATAAACTTAGGAATCTCTCTGTAGCATTCTCAGTTTTATAAGCTATATAAAACATCATTAGAACTAATGTTATAGTTAGTCATGAGAGAATGAAGTGTCACTATGCAAAATGAGGAGGAAGGCAATGGGTAATACCTACCATTACTTCTTTTCAACATAGTGTTAATATTATTTAGTGCTATAAGACTGGGAAATGAAATATATAGGGAAAAAAGATATACAAACTTAAGAGAAAAACTATTTTCTAGTTCCAAATGATAAGACAACAGATTATATTATATATATATATATAAGATTATATATATAAGATTATATATATAAGATTATATATATATATAATATAAAGATATATATATATCTTTACACTAACAATACAATCTCATGTATGATCACTCCAACAACAAAATGCTTGAAAATAATTAATATAAATGTCTTATTTCCATATTAGAAGAATGAAAGCACTGACTGTACCTAAATTTATATGTGAATAAACAATTTCTACAAGAATGCAGGTAAGATACCTACACTTTGTGTGCATTTGTGTGGGGGGGGAGAGAAAAGGAGGGAGGGAAGAAGGGACGGAGGGGGAGAGAGACATAGAGAGAGAGAATGAGAAACAGAGAGAGACAAAGACAGAGACATAGAGATAAAGGCAGCATGTGTATTGTGGATGTTGGGGCCAGAAACAATGCATAGAAGTGTAAGTTGGAGGACAGCTTAGAGGAGAGACATTTCTGTCTTCTTTTTGTGGGTCCTAGGGATTGAACTCAGGATATCAGTCTGGGCATCAGATGTCCCTCGGGAAGATTTCATTACATATAAATACTCGAATCTAGAGGATAAGATATTACAATAACTAAAATAATTCTGAAAAAGAAAATAAAATTAAAGGCATATATTATTTTGAATTTAAGACTTTTAAATCATTCACCACAATTGTTTTATGTCCAAATTAGCATTTATATTTACTGTTGGTATAAAAACTCATCTTGTAACCAAGAGTGCCTTCTCTTTTTCCATAATCTGAAAGTTGCTCTCTTTTCATACATTTGTAAATTATTAGCTAAAAATTACATGAAGCCTATCTGAGATGTCACATAGAAATTATAACCTAAATCCATAAGGTAAGATGGTTTTATTAAAACTAAATTTAGTAAATCTCTTCTGCTCTTTACAATTTTGCTAATTAATGTTTTCAGGTGAATCACTGAGCTATATATTTTCAAAACTAGCAGTTATTTTCACTGCATAAGTAGTTATGTGTAATCTTTTACATGAGTTATAACAGGCTTTCTGAAATAGAAGTCTAGGATTCTGGTTTGAGTCAATACTAGCTCAATGATTCTATAGTTTGTCATAGATTTTTGTGTTTCATATATGCTAAACTGTTCATGGTTATAGCACTCTCAATTACAATGGCATAATAATAATTTGACATGAGGTAGGGCACAGACTCTCTTGTTATTCTTCAAATATTTCACCTGTGTTCTTCTATAAATACTGTGTTAAACATAACAATTCAGAAATAATTCTTTGGCATTCTGTTTGTAATTGTACTTAATTATTAATTACTTAAAAGATAGAACTAGTGCACTTTTAATATTTTTTATTTTATCCATTACTATGGGAGAACTTAGACTTCTATTGTCAATTCTTTAATATGCTGGCCAAAAAAGGTTTTTATAGATAAGTTAAAACTAATTGTGATTTTATTTTTACCAGGCCTCATCTCCCTGACCGTGTGTGTGTGTGTGTGTGTGTGTGTGTGTGTGTGTGTGTGTGTGTGTGTGTGTTCTAGCTTACAGTATTCTATCCTTTGCTTCTAGTTTATAAAAACTCAGTTACTCTCTTTTTTCAAGATATTGACTCTATAAAGCAACCATGCTAAATTATTTTATACACTCTTTTAATTATCTATATGTTGTCTTTGCTTTGGCTACCTAGGTATGATATAGACCAACTTGCTAATTTCATTGCATGCCATTTTAATTTATTAACTTATCAATTAATGAATTAATTTGTAGATGGATTTTTGTTTTACAAACCTAGATAGGTTTGGAACATTAACAAGAAATATGAAATCTGTTTTCTGTTTGGGCACTGTCAATGGAGTTGCCGTAAATATTTTTTCCATTAGGAGTTTTTTCTTGTGGATTTAAATGCACCATTCACCATGTTGAGGAAAGTTGTTTTATACTTTTAAATTTTATTTTTACTAATTATTTTCTATCATTAATAGATATTTAATTTTATCTAATGCTGTTTCCCAAACTGTGAATCCCATTGTTTTAGCACATTAATATTGCAAAACTTTTCAACAAACTTTACATACAAGTGAGGCAGTTGGACGTGAAGAGGCTCTTATGGTCTAGCAGATTATTCCATACCCATGAACATATTGGCAACAGTAAAGGAACCAAGTGGATATGAGAGAGAGAGAGAGAGAGAGAGAGAGAGAGAGAGAGAGAGAGAGCAGAGAGAAGCAGAGAAAAGCAGAGAGAGGGAAACAGGGAGAGAGGAGAGAGAAAGAGAGTTGGTTGGGACTGAAGAGCAGGAGGGTAGGGGAGAAGTATATGGAATGGTGGGAGGATTGGATACACATTTGCCCCACCTAGGGATCCATTACATCTGCTGACACCAAGCCCAGACACTATTGTTGATGCCAAGAAGTGCTTGTTGACAGGGGCCCAATATAGCTGTCCCTTGAGAGGCTCTGCCAGAACCAGACCAAAAGAAATGCAGATATACACAGTCAAAAATTGGACTGAGCATGGGGACCCCAATGGGGAAGTTAGGACAAGAAGAGCTGAAGGGGTTTGCAACTTCATAGGAAGACCTGCAATATCAACCAACCAGATCCCCCCATTGCTCCCAGGGACTAAACCACCAATCAAAGAGTACACAGAGGGTACCAAAGGTTACAATTGGATATGTAGCAGAGGATTGCCTTATCTTGCATCACTGGGAGGGGAGCTCCTTGGTCCTGTGGAGGTGTGGTGACTCAGGATAGGGGAATGCTAAACCATTGAGTCAGGAGTGGGTGGGCGGATGGGGAGCACCTTCATAGAGGGAGGGGGAGGTAGGAGGGAATAGAGGACTTGTGGAGGGTCAACTGGGAAGGGGCATTTGAAATGTAAATAAATAAAATAACCAATAAAACCAAATATGTGATATGTATGTAGAATTATTAAATTGTTTAATTAAGCAAAACAAAAACAAAAACAAAAACAAAAAAACAAACATCTAAATGGCAGGGTTTGGACAGATAGCTCAGATGTTAAGAGCATTTGCTGCTTTTGAAGAAGACAGAAATTTAGCTCCCAGCACCCATAGGACCATTCATAACCACTTGAAATTCTAGTTCCAAGGGACTCAATGAATCTTTTGGCCTCTGCAGACAACACACACACACACACACACACACACACACACACACACACACACACACACGATGCATATGCACACATGCAGACAACTACTCGTACATATAAAATAAATATAAATCCTTTCAAAGTCAAAATGACCCCCACTCCTTGAAAGATGCAGCACCTAGGGAGAGCTGGATCTGTACCACACCTAGACTTAACAGTCAAACTGACCTTAGTGGTGGGGGTGCCGGTGAACTGGCCCAAGGGCACGAACTCAGGAAAATTATCCCTAAACCTCATCTGCCTAAGTAGTGGTATGAATTAGGGAGAGATGCCCTCCTTACCCTTGCAGTTCAATGACTGGAACAGGCAGCAGAACTGGCTCCTCAGTCGTGAGGAAAGGAACGCTGGCTCTGTCCCTCCTTAGCTGCTGCAGTAGGTGAGGTAGCCAGGGCAGTGCTGGGGAGCTGCTTCCAGTGGTGTCAGTGTGGGAGAGCTGGCGGGCTGGCCAACTCGGCTACTACTCAGGCCCAGATCTAGGACTTTGCTTTGGCCCACCCCAACATCTACCCCCTTTAGGAACTGTTGGAGCACAGGAAAGATCTCCAAACCTGCAGGGTCTCCATGACACAGGGCAGCAACAGATATCTGAGAGTAGTACTAGTTACAAACCAGTATAACAGAAGCCAGAGGCCTTGAAACAGAACAGTGTCTTTTGCAATGACTCTTAGCAAGTAAAGATATTTGGACAAAAGGATATCTGTGAGATACACTGTAACACTTTGCAGCTTCCACAATGAGATGTGATATTTATTTGTTTGTTTCATTTTCTATTTTCTTTGGAGAGAAGAAATGCAACACAAGGTGGAAGGCAGATGGAAAGGGACAGAGAATGAATGGGATTGGGGTGCATGATGTGAAATTCACAAAAATTCAATAAAAACATTTTTAAAAAGCTAAAATGTCAGTTTTCTAAATATAAATTTACAATATTGTATTTCTGAGAAAAACCTCATTGGTCCTTATATATTGTGCTACATTATCCATTACAGTTACTTTGTGTCCATACTTTGTTTAGGATAATTGCAGTAGTATTCACAAGTAACAGTGGTCAAGAGCTTCTGAATCTCACTTTTCAATGGATTTAGGATCTGGAATTTGTGAACTTTAAAACCCCCATTGTAGAATGTTTCCACCTTTCCCCTTCTGTATTCATTTTGTAACATTTGATTTACTTGTTCTTTCAATGTTTGATGGAACAGGCCATAAACCATTCTGTCTGATGCTTTCTCTATGGGAAGAATTTTGAGCAAACACTGATCATTTTTTAAATAGTTTTAGAAACTGTTCAATTTTCTATTCTGCAGTGAGACAGATTTGATAAAATACAATTTTCTTAGAAATGTGTTCAAAACCACTAAATTTTACAAATTTACTCACATGAAGTTTTTGATCATATGCATTTGTTAACCTCTTTAATCTCTCAACTCATGCATTCTTTCTCATTACTCATTTTGAATTTTGAATCCTTACATTATGCTTTAAGTGAGGACACCTAAGTCCTTTAATATCTTTTCTTTGATTGGGAGTTTTACTCATTGTCATCTTCCACATTGTATATGCCCAAGGGAATAGCACCACATGTTAGTGAGATATGAGGAAGGATAAATCACTCAACAGTTGAGTGACATCGTTGAAATAATTTGGCCTCCTCAACCTACCAAATGGTTTTGATCACTCTAGAAGTATATACACTATTAAGATCCATCAGCCTAGATACTTTTGTCCAAGCACTGCCAAAGGACATACATTAATCTTAAAGTCTACAAATTAGACACCTGAAACTTTAGCTATTGAAATTTGCACCACATTTATGAACAGAGACACAAGCACAATAATAAATAAAAGAAATCAAGTCTTTAACATCATCTAGAATTTTTAAATTTTTTTTTGGAAAATATTACATGTAAGGACCGCATTTGAATCGCTTCAACACGTATCTCTCTCCAACTATCCCTCCTGTGCCCATATACAGATGTGTGAGTGTATATGTGTGTGTGTGCATGTGCGTGCGTGCGTGGGTGCGTGCGTGTGTGCGTGTGTGTGTGTGTGTGTGTGTGTGTGTGTGTGTGTGTGTGTGTGTGTACCTCAATGCTGTTAATGTTATTATGTACCTATGTGTAGGATTAACCTCTTGGAATTAGATAACCTGACCGAGGGCTGAACTTAGAGAAAATTGGTTTCTTTTCTCAGGAGACTTCATCTTCTCTCCGGTTCCTTTTAACTCTTTGTCTAGGGGTGGGGCCTTGAAAATTTTTCCCATCCACATTGGTTTTGACGAGTTTGGTTATGATACAGGTCTTTCACAGACAACCAGAATGCTGAAATTTCATGGATCCATGAGTTCTGTATGTCTAGAAGACATTATCTCTAAACTAGCATCTTGATTTTTCTATCTCCTTAAGTCATTCAGCCCTGACTTCTCTGACATCTCTGAGGCAGATGTGTATGTAGGTGTTGCTTATAGATGTGTAAGTTGGGAATGTGATCCTCACTGTCATTTTTTATGCATTTTTGACTAGTGGTGGATCTTTGTAGTAACTTCTCAGTCTTTAGGGATATAACTAGGAATAATCACAAAACCCAGGAAAGTAGAAAGGGATCGTAGTGGGTGTGAGGGAGGAGAAAGATGCTCTAGTGAGGGGATGTTGTAGAACTTCGAAACTATGAAAAGAGGAATGAGAAATGGTGGGCAAGATTTGTGAACAGGAAGAGTATAATACATAGAGAGAGTGAGGAAAAAAGAGTAACACCAAGGGTGTTAGAAATATTTATCATTATAACACAGGTCAGTATAGCTACCAACCAATACATTTGTGTTTCACTTTTCTTTTGGTTTATTTTTAATTATTTCTTTTAATTTTGAGGGTATGAAATAATTTCAAATAGAATGTTTAAATGATTCACTTTCAGATTTCTTTTCTTTGTTCCTTAATATTTAAATGTACCAACTTCTACTAAAATATCCCTGCAATGCCTTCTATAATTATAATATGTATGCTATGAATTATTTTAGATTTAAGCTCAGTCTAATTGCTGTTATGATGTGTTTAATTATATACTACTCAAAAATGAAAATTTTAGTGTTTTAAAATGGGAAAGTTTCTAGTAATATTTTTATTAATAACCTAAGTTATATTTGTTAGAGTCATTATATTTTGAATGATATTTTGAGTGAAATGGTTCCCATTGGCTCATACATTTAATCCAGTGGTTACCAAATAGTAGAAGTGATTTGGAAAAATTAGAGAGTGTGGCCTTATTGTTGGAGGCACGTTATCAGGGTGGCTTTAAGATCTCAAAAGACCATACCATATCCAGTCTTTGTCTCTATGCCTGCTGCCTAATGATAATGATTTTAAGCTCTTGGTTACTGCTTCTGTTTCTAAATCTGTCTATTACCCATATACACTGCCACCTCATGATGCTCATGGACTCTACCACTCTATGGAGGCCCAAATTAAATGGTTTCTTTTTGAGAGTTTTCATGGTCATGGTGTCTCTTCATAGCAATATAAAGTAAGACATATTCCATTTATTGAACTACCATAATAGAGTTAATTTTTTTATTGAAACAATGGAGTAAATTTTGCTGTTCAATCCTCTATATTAATTTATTTAATTTTGCTTTTAAATTAATATGATAAAAAGAATATAGTAACCCAATATGAATACTTATATAATTTTAGATAACTATCACATTACAAAAATTTAATATTGCTAAATGTTACTTATCAATATTTTGTGAGTGGGCTATAAAATAGACATATATGTTAATTATTTTATCTTACTATAACTTGGACATATTTTTCATTACTGATATGACATCTTTCATTTTGCATTATACTTTTAAATATGTTTAGTTTTATGTTTCAAAGTATTTCTACATACATTTTATTCATTCCACTTGTATATTTTATTTCCTTTTGTGTAGTGTATCTTTTAATATTTGTTGACATTCTTTCTCATTCAGTTTTCATCTATATTAGTTAAGTTACATATTTATTTTAAGCTTTACCTAATAAGGGATTTTATCCTAACCATTTATGAGTATAAAATATTACCACTGTCTTGACTCACATCAAAAACCTAAAATACATTTATATTTTTATATTTAATGAAAATCATTCATTTCTCTAATGTCTTTGTCCATTTTTTATGTCATAAGACAATGACCTCCTTTTACAAAAAATTTCTTTCCTGAAATGCATTCACATTCATCACATTTTCTCCTTTGTTTGTTTGTTTGGTTTGTTGGTTGGTTTTCTTTGGGTGCAGTTTTCCTGTATTTAGGGCTTTCACCTACCTTCACAACAATTTTCTTTAGTGAGTGCTCTGAGTATACATGGAAATTAAGGGAAGTAAGAAATAATTTATTCTTTTGAATAAAAAATAATCTCTTTCCAGACTCTTACATCCTGCGTCACTGAAGTTCTTGTTCCTGTTGTTTTTGTTATTTTTGTCTTGCTTTGTTTTTGAGACTGTTTTACAGGTGTCATCAATATTTACTACAGCTTCAGTTGTCTCCCCTGTTTCTTGTGTCACTCACTCTCCCCGTTCACTCTTTCATAGTGTCCAATTGTACAGTTCCAGCCTGGGATACTTGTTCCATTCACCAGTTGAAGGACTCCTGAGTAAGAGCACTAGAAATGAAGATAAAACCAAGCATTCACTTGTGGGCTTTTTGTGAATACACACTTCGTCTCTTTCGCCAAATCCGAAGAGACATCATGAGCTTGCATGTCATGATGCTGAACGAGAATTGATTTGCTGTGTTTTACACACTTGGTCTTCCCAGAGAGCTTAGCGAGGCCATTCCTTTCCGTGGATTATATCAGTGTATATGCATCAATACCCCATTGTGGTTTTAATTTGTAGTCTCTCTGAAGGTCAGTGCTGTTCAACTTCATAACTTAGGGTTATTTGTAGTCTACGCATCTTCAGTGAAAGTTCTGTTCAAACATATTATTGGGTATTTTGTTTTCTGACACTGAGTTCTGAAATGTTTTGATTCCTTGAGTGCAAACCTTTGGAAGATAGATGCTTTAAAACAATTTCTTCAAATTTGTACTTTACCTGGGAAATTCTTAGTGGTTTCTTTCAGAGAGTAAAATGTTTTAGCCTGATGAAAGCCAATCCCCCCTCTTTCTTGTGGGGAATTCTTTCTTCAGTGCTAAATGTTAAGAATTCTTTGCATAACTCACAGTCACAAGATTTCCCTCCTCTGTTCCCTTCTAGAAGTCTAATAGTTGTAATCACACACACACACACACACACACACACACACACACACACACACACACACACACATACATTCGAATTCATCAGTGAGTGACAGGAACAAAAAGATGAACCCTATGTGTACTGCAGTTTATCACTGGACAGAATTTGCAGGCTATAATATAAAATGCTAATTCTGCTAAAGCTGACCATCTCCCTAAGAAGACTCATATGAGATAGAACTGGCGATAGATGCCCAGGGTATCCAGTCTGCATGAATAGCAGCAGAAGTTAAGAATCCCATACAGATAGATGTAAACATATAGATGCTCTGTTTGTGTAAGGAGTAGGGGAATTAGTACAGGCCAGCAAGACGCTCCCCAGAAGCTGAAAAGAGGTATCATGTGCAACTAGAGGAGAAATGGAGGATTTCATGGTGCTAAGCAAAGGCTCTCTTCTTACTATTTATAGTAGAAAACCTTGTATTTCTTAACTTGTCATAGAGAATTCTTAGTGTATTACTTTCATAAAATAGCTGTGTTATAGCAATGAGTGGCTGCTCTGATTGTGTGAATCTATGGGAACCAAGCCCTAGTAAGTACAATGACCCTGAGAATGGAGCTTAGAAAGTTTCAAAAGACAGGAATATCTGCATCCCAGAATTGTCCTACCTATGTTCAAACACTAAACCTCTGGCAAAAAGCAAAGAAATATAACTGATTCTAATCAATGTGTGCAGAGTCATTGGAGTAAATGAAAGTTAGTACAACCACTGAGAGAATAATACATTAAAGTCAGCTGAAAATTTAACAGAAAGAATAGGATGACAATATGACCCAACAATCTAGTTATAGGTATCTACCCTAAAGATATGAAATAGGGATATCAAATAAATGCTCTGGAAATGGTGCACAGTTGATAGAGGGATTGCCTAACATGCATGATATCAATAATTTGATTATTATCACCTCATAAAACAGGTATGATTGTACATGCTGCCCTCCCAACCTTATGAAGTAGAAGCATGGTGGTCAGAAGTTAGTGGTTTAAGGTACAAAATGTTCAATGTCGCATTTGACTATGTGCAACCCTGTCTCAAAAGGAAGGGAAGACAGCTCAAGAGTTCTGATTATTGGCAGCATCAAGCAGCATCCACATAGTGCTTGCTTCTCAAGACCTTTTAATGTCCTGTTCTCAATTCGGCAGAAACAGACATATATGTCCGACTAAAATCTCATATACGCAACAGTACATTCATTTTAAAACAAGGGAGGTGGAATTAGGGAGGGATAGGATGAGGGGAAGAAAGAAAAGAAGGAAGAGGAGAAATGAGAAGAAATAAGGAGAGAAAGAAGGAAGGAGAGGGGGGAGGAGATAAGGAAGGAAGAAGGAAAAGAGTGAAAGAAAAAGTAAAATGAGTGCCTATGCTATTGATGTCATGTATGTATCCAATAGAGGAATAGATAATGAAAATGTATTACAGATTCAAAATAGAACACAATTAAACCTTTAAAAATATTAATTTACTATACAGTAAAAATGGTCTATTATGTTGACTGAAACAAATCTGGTACAGAAGGTTACCATACATTTTCTTTAATATTTGGAATCTAAGACAGCTGAACTCCAGGAAGGATAGAGAATGGTGGTGGCTAGAAACATAGAATGTCTACAGTGATGATATTGGAAGAATATAATGTTTCAATCACAAAAAATATAAATGTTTGAGATATTTTACATTATTTTCTAACTATAGGAAACATTTGTATTTCCAAGTCATCAAAAAAAAAGGTAAAGTTTACATGTTCTCACTACAAATATAATTTATTTGAGGATATCATATGTTCAGTCTGATTTGGACACTATGTTTTTTAAAAAAAAATGGCATAACTCTGTTTTCCATTGTTGCAGTAAATATTTAATTCCCAGCCTGGCATTCCTACCCCACCTTGGTTATTGAGTTTGCAGATGAAAGACACACTCACAGCCTTTATATTTCAAATAAACCCTAAACAGCCCAATAGCTGGTCAGCTGCCTGCCCTCCATGCTGTTAGAGTCTACTCTCCTATCCATAACCCCAAGTTATTACTATTTTCTATGCTCCATTCGGGCTGCCCTTAAATCCAATTGGGCAGCCCTCGGGGCCACACATTCATGATCCTTAACCCATGCTGGCTTCTCCTTCCTCCTCTCTTGTACTTCATCCTCGTGGACCTCCTCTCCCAACCAGGGTGTGAAACCTAAACCCCACTTATGTCACTTCTTCCCAGCTATTGGCTATCAGCATCTTTATTCACCAATCAGAATTAACTTGGGGGTAGGGTCACAGGAGCTACCCACAAACTCCAGGTCTTAGGGGCCTGCACTTAGCATTACAATAGACAGTAAAAGACAAAACCTCAACATTCCATAAGTTCATATAACTGTGATTTGTTCATTTATAATCAATACATATATTGAATTGAAAGACTTGGCAAAAAATAAAACAAGTTTATTAATTTATTGTTAGCCTATTCGTTATATTTTATGGATGTGTGTTAGAGACATGAAAGAGAGAGAACCTGCATTCATATTACGAGAGGTTAAAATAATATTATGGGGAGCTATTGAAGTTAACTACAGAACGAAATGATCAGTTAACTTAAATGTACACAATAAGAACATTCAAGATATAATCAGGTAAAAGAAAATAATATTAAAATAAAAATAAAAGAAAAAAGAAAAAAGGAAAAAAGAAGAGAGAAAAAGGTATTTGCAGATTACCATAAGACACAAACCACATTTTCTGAACTTCTTTTGCATGTTATTGAAATGTATATAAATGTCCATTTTTGTATTTGGTACAAGGCTTTCACTGTGTCTGTGCAGTGGACAGAGAACAATGAAGAGTTCCTCCTACTTGGCTCAACATTGGGCAACTAGGTGTCTTCTACCATTCTGTGTAGGTCCAGAAGCCTCCAACACCTTTGTATTCGAATTTCATAAACCTTCAGGGAACTAATTAAGAAGACAGTCATCCACATATATTTATCACCTGTTCAAAGAATCTGTCCTTCTGTGTAATAGGATTTGACAGTGTGTGTTGCTTTCTCCTTTATGTTTGTAAAGAGTAGAAGTCCCTAGTGTAGGTGTTCTCACATTTAGCAGAGGAAATTTGATCTGTTTTAAAATAATTAAAGAAATGCTTCCAAGTGGTCGGCTTTAAAGTTAACGTAAAGGAAGAGCACAGCTAATTCATTTTTAGCCTCTACTAAAATCATATCAGATGATCCCTCCACATTACTACATGTACTTTTACTCTAACCAATCATCCTTCATAGTAATATCTGGTAAGCTACATTTTTTAAAAATACTTGTATCATTCAAAGATCATTTTCTATAAGCTAATAAGTAAGGTCATCACTGAAAACAGAGTTCACAAAAAAAAAAAATGGCCAAAAAGAGCAGTTCCATTACATAGTGTTAGATAGTGCAGGATACTATGTCACTTCTGTGCTCAAGGGAGTTTTCCTTTCACGGTAAGTCTATAAGAGGAAATTTTACTCAGGTTAAATAATGTCATAAAATTCCATATATTCTCCATTCCTTTGATAGACATTTTTCATTGTTAAGAAATATCATATATTGAGGACACATAGTAGAAGACCACCTGTCTGTGATCCAAGAACATCTGTTGAGTAAAGACTTTTAAGTACGTGAATTAACTCAGCAGTCCTTTAACTAGACTCCCAATCTTTTAACACTACAGTCTTTAAATCTCCATGAAAACTGTGAAAGAGGTGACTGTGCATATGTATGTGCCTGTATGTAGATGTGTGTGTATGTGTGTGTGTGTGTGTGTGTGTGTGTGTGTGTGTGTGTGTAAGGGGAGACAGAAACAGAGAGTCAGAGAAACAGAGGGGTGAGGAGAGAAAGTAGATTATTACAAACCAGTGGATTCTATGCTTTTCCTGGGATTTTATTCACTACTGTTAGGAAAACATTAGCAAAGATATTTATTTTCTCCCAAATTCACGGCAGTGGTTGTTATATATTCCTATGCTAATAGAGGAAACAGATTTGGAAGACTTTATATTTAGCAGTAAGTTCAAGGATCACTGACCGTGGTAGGTAGTCCATATTCTGTGAAGGCAGTAATCTCCTTACTCCCAAGCTAACAAAACCTCCCATAAGCATCCTGGCCTAGACAACTGGATACTTGAAACACATTTCAAGATATTTGCACCTTACCAGGAAATTAAATGAACCACTGTGGAGATGGGATGATGGGTCCAATCAAGAGAGGCATGGGGGCATATAAATGTAGACAAGGAAATGGGAAAAATGGGGGTCCCTAATTAAAGAGGGGAGATTAAATAAAAAGGAGGCAGGAAGGTAAAATAAAGATGTGTGTAAAAATTTCATAAGGAATCATGCTATTATCTAAAAGTACCTAAATATCTACAATAGATACTAGCAGATGTACAAACACACTGAATTTAAATGAAAAATTTCCATCTGAGTTGACAACATTTCTGCCAGAAGCTATTCACAGACCATCTAAGGAAAACTCTAACACCTGACATGACAAGCCCTCATTCAAGGCTGAAACCTAAAAGGCTGTTCCTAATACCCCGGGTTGCTCTCCAGAGATGAAAGATCAGTTCCTATTGCAGAAGATACCATTTGCTTAAGACACAAATTCCAGAAGACCTGACCTCAATCTGACCTGAAAGTCTCCTCCTTAAGCACCAGCTTTCACTGTACCAAAAGGCAGCATGAAATCTTCCAAAAGAGAGGAGCAATCAACAGCCCTACCTAGCTATGATGCCTACAAACCAAAGCAATGACCAGCAAGGCGCAATTACCCTAAGTACACAATAGCCCCACATTGATCGTACCTAGCATTTCTTATATGGACTCAAGATTCCCTCAACAAGAGCTGAACCATGCCAGGTACTCGAAACCAAGTCAAATAATAAATGCTCGTGAAGTTTTAGATCTTGGAGGAAAACATGCAACCACTACTTTATTAAACCACTTTAATCCCTACCTACATGCTAACTTTTTCCTTATATCTACACACAAGAGTAGTTCTTGCCCTTCATTATGAAAAATCTCTTTGTAACAGACAGAGACTTTTACAGTACACCATAAATGACTTGGTTATGATTTTCATTGTTGTGATGAAGCACGATGACTGAAAACAACCTGGGAAACAAAGAGTTCGTTTCACATTATAACATTAATAGATCTCCCGGAAAAGTCAAAGCAAGAAATCAAGGTCCTATCCTGAAGGCATGAAATGAAGCAGAATCCCTGGGAGACTGCTGCTCACTGGCCTGTCCCATCACTTTTGAGCCTGCTCTCTTAGACACGTGAACAAGTGACTGGGCTTTCCCAAATCAAACATTAATCAAGAAAATGGTCTGTAGACTTATCCTCAGCTAACCTGATGGAAACAATTTCTCAATTCAGATTCCTCTTCTAGGTAAGTCCAACTTATGTCGAATTAACAAACAATAAAACAAAGAGAAAAGTGACCAGAACAACAACTTATTAAATATGGAGTTGTGGTGCCCAGTTCCAGTGAATGAATATATATATATATATATATATATATATATTACATTTTATATATATTATACATATTATACATATATATATAAAACAAACCTCAAAAATAATTGCAGAAAAGGGTTAATAATGATTGTAAGAGTCAGGGGGACAGGAAGTATACTGTCAGAAAGGTCAGAAGCCAGAAACAACACCCATGAAGGCTCATTGGTGTGGCTGCCTGGATGAGCCAGAAAAGGATGCCACCAATATCCATGCTGACAAGGAAAGGAGAAAGCTTAGGAGACTGAGAAGTGTGGGCACTTAAGGAATTCTGAGGGCAAGATAAACAGTCTTTGCTAGGGACAAGAGCACCAGTTGTTTACCCAATATCCAATGGGCATATACATGCAAATAATATTATATGGATTGAGCAGATTATAATTATGTATTTTGGGACACACACACACACACGCACACACACACACACATACACACACATACACACACACATACACACACACACAAACACACACACACACCCTAACAACCACACCAGCAGCAGCAGCAGCAGCAGCACCAGCACCTGTAGCAGCAACATCAATTTTGAAAAAGGGGAGGGGGGATTTGAGTTAGGAAAAGAGCACAACAGCACATGAGAGAGTTCCGAGAGAGAAAAGGAAAGAGGAAAATGATGTAATCATATAGTAATTTCAAAAAAATCAATGTAGACATGCAAAGAAGGTTAAGACTGATGTGTTTGCAAGGCAAGAGGCTAGCATGCTGTCATCTACCAGAAACTCAATCATTAAACCAGCTCGCCTCCATCAGAGATTCTGGATACAGTGCAGTCTACCTGATACCTTGACTCAGGGACGCTCCTTCTGACTTTTTGTCTCTAGAGATGTAAGAAAACAAGCGTTATCTGTTTCTAGGCATTCAGGGTTTACAATTTAAACGTCCTGGTTCTGATTTATCTGTTCCAGTCCACACACATCAGACCTCAGGTTCCATGAAAACAGGACATGCATGCTTTGCTCAATGCTTTGTCGTCGACTGCCTGTGTGCAGGTGCCTGGCACGCACCAGAATCATAAAAATTAGTTGTTTTTTCTGGAAGCAGATGAATAGTCAGATGCAGGTGATTCAGAGGCTCAGAAGAAAGTAGGTTGTGTGGACCAAGTGCATGGGGAGGGCATCTTGAGTCAGCATGTCAGTTGTATCTTGGGACAAGTACAGATCACATTGCTAAGCATAATGTCTGTAGAAATGGCTTCTTCATTCCCATAAATTATGCGGTTTTATTTCCAAGCATCATTGTGATCTCGCATTTTCTGGATCTATCTTGATGTTGTCCTTGGCCAGGATTTGGTTTTAAAAACTTCCTTGTTCTTGTTGGTCCATTCCTGCTTTGTGAAGATGTTAACATAAAAGTAAATAAGGGACTTGTGCCTCAGAGACCTGAGGAAGTTTCTGTCAGTTTTTCATCTGGGGGAGCATTTTTTCAGCAGACACTGTGGGTTGGGAATTAGGTTATGTGTTCCTGGGCTGGCCTCTTGTCAGTTGTATAAACTTGGTTAGGTTCTTTAACCTTTTTATCTTTCATGGGGCCGTGAAAATGAATGTGTATTTTCCATCACCTTGTAGAGCCTATGTGCAGAAACTGGGGGCAGAGAGATCAAGTCACACGCTCAGGACTGGGGAACAAATGACTGTGATGTGAAACGCAGGTCTGTTTGAGTCCAAATTCTATTTAGATTCAAATATAGCTTCTGCATCTCTCTTAAGCTGATTCATTCAGCGCCTCAGTTCCTTTACCTATAAGTTATATCTATAATGTTCAGAAATGTTTGGGAGATAAAGCAATTAATAGAGATGATGTCAAATGTACACTAATGAGCAGACACATTTTCTATAGTACATGTAATTGGGTTTCACTTTGCACAATGCAGCCAAGAATGCTGGACCTCAGTGCCCTTGGCTTGGTCCACCCTGCAGAGTCTACCCCCGCACCCCACCCATTATGTCTCTCTCACAGTCTGTGCATTTCCTGCTTTCCAGAACCATTTATCAGATGTTCTATTTCTATGTCTGGTCATTTTTTTTTGTCCACCCTAAGGGATTTGACTTTTAAGCCCATCTCTCACTACTAAAACACAAATCCTTTCCAGAGAGGAAGGAGGAGTAGATTCTAAGGTCATAGCAGGTGAACCCACAGTGTAAGAAGCCCAAGACTATTGAACAAGGCTTCCATTCAGGAGCAAAGCAGCCTCTCTCTTCTGATACTTCATGGAAAGCTTCCTGGGACCTGAATGTCAGCATCTCCCATGGTCACATGTGAAGCCCCTCAGCCCAACTGTTTCTCTGTAGATAGGACCAGCCCACGCTCTTGTCACTTTGCAAGCTGTGCAAACATGTGTGGGTTTGAGGCAGCTCAGTTTCGAGACAGCCCTTCATCTGCTCTCCTCCTCTTGTTCAGACAGCAGGCCAAGTTCTGAACTGGCAAATCCACACGACAAGTACGACTACTGGGGAGATGTGGTGTTTCCCAAAGTTCATCTTCTTGCAGACTTGACCCAGAACCATACCCCTTCCTTACTTCAGAGAAGCGGCACCATGCCAGGGTCTCTGACAAAGCACTCGTGCCTGTGCCTGCCTCACACATCTCTCACATTCAGCAGATGTTCCCTGAGAGTGGCTGCCAGAGCATTTCTGTAGCAGCGAAGGTGTTAAAGCTTCAAGGCCTCCAGAATATGTCTGTGCTGACAGATTGGGGAAAACATGTTAACACGCTTATGGTGATGAGCGTGGAAAAATAGGGCGCAGATGTCTAATTTAAAAGACAAGAAAATTTCTTGGCATTTACATCTTATTAGTCATTACTATGTTTTTCTTGTATTTTATTCACACATTTAACTTTGGGTGTTCCTCTCATTTGCTGTGCCAACTGCAAGCTACCATCCCATAAACCAAACAGAAAACAACAACAACCAAAAAGAAAAAAAAAAGGTGATACATTCCAAAAGAGAGTAGTAATAATGAACTGGCCAGCGATTTTGCTTAGGATCTCATTTGGATTTCGCTAGAACTTTATTTAAATAAATGTGTGAACCCATCAGGCCATCTTGACCTATTTCTGTGAAAAAGCAGTAGCTTAGATGCTTGCAAACTGTCTTTGGAGGAAGAACAAAGGCTACTTTTTTGAAAATCACCTCTAGGGGGCTTCAGAAATAACCTTGCTTTGATTTAATAGTTAAAATGCTGTATTAACATATATGATGATGTTAATGCATTTGATGGCTTTAAATGCTTTTGCCCATCCACATCCCAGGGTGTGAAAAGGCTAAGTGGAATAAAAAGTCAGCAGTGGCTCTAACATTATGTAAAAGCTTCTTTTTACCATTAGCCTTTTTATAAGTCTTTCGATTGGGAAAAGATGTTGACTCACACCATAAATGAAGTGGGGGGAGGGTTTTAACTCAATAGACAGAAGGGCTTCAGCGTCTTCAAAATTCTAGAGCAGCTGGCTGTGCTCAAGTGCAAGAAGACGAAACAAAACAAAGGAAGAAACTGAAGTCAGATGCATGGATTTCCCCTTCCAAAACAGCAGGCTTCCTGAAGTCGGAAAAGGAAAGATACTGACGAATGTTGACAAGAAGCGGAACAGAAACAAGAAATCCCCGCATGTTTGAACACCATCAAAGCAATGCTAATTAAAGGCATAGCACTGAGTGATGTGACAACGGCCTCTCTACTTCTGTGCGCTCCTAATGGAAAGGCACTTACAGGTCCGGGTGTATAGAGATACACACACACACACACACACACACACACACACGTGCACAAACACACTCATACAGATCTGAACACCTCTATTCAATTAAGAATGACCCATAGTGAGGCATAGACCAAATTAAATATTTTGACAATTAATAGTTTACAGCTAACAAGCCAGCTAGTCATGCAGCTAAATTCCACACTGAGTGTACAGCAATGGGAAAGAAGTAAAATAGCCCCTAAAAGCTATAATGTCTTCACAAGCAAAATGTGGGTGGTATTGCCAACATACTCCAATGTTACAGTACCTAAGTGCTTGTCTGGTACTGAGCTCATTCTAAATGCTCAATAAATAATAGCCATCATTATTTCTTACTGGATTTAAGACGTGGTATCTTCAAAGTAATGGACAAAAGCAATAAATCAGAATCCTATTTTCTTATGCTCACTTGTATAAACATTTCCACTCCAGCACTCAGTACTGCCCTTGATAGTTTACGACACCGGGGATGGACTCCAATCTGACAGATTTTGACCAAGGCAGAAATAGCCAGTGTCGTAGTTTCCGTTGTCCATTTCAGACAAGGATCGCTGACGGAGGTGGTATGTTTCCTGAGTCTCGTGCTTCTGCTTGGAGAAATGAACTTCTACACAGAAGGTCACAGGAGCAGTCATTATTCATTGTCTGCCACGGGAAATGTGTCCCTAAATTCTTAGGACATCTAGCAGAAGTGTCATCCCCATAGTGGGAAGTCCACAAATCCTGAATTTGAATGAACACCTTCTCCAGCTAATTCTCACCTCTAGTGAGCTTCTTGGCACACACACCCTTCACAACTCAAAGCATTTTAAGCCACATAACCAAAGTGTTTTTTATCAGTTAACATAAGGTAAACAAAAACTTAGCAGAGTTCCTGAGGTGTAGTATACACCCCATCGATGGTAGCTATTATTATCATTATGATCAGTATTAGTTTCCCTATAGACAATTTCTAACATACTTTGAAAACAATTATTAAAGTTGAAATCATTAATATAATCAATAATTACAGTATATAATTTTATTGTAATTATCTTTGTCTTAATCCAAATACTGTTAATAGCTCTCAGTTGTTTCAATTTACCATTAATTAATTCTAAGTTTACATTAATCTATAACATTCTAGAAAGGGTCTGCCCTCAGGTATGCACTGCAGTTGAGATATTTATGGCTTTTTTTTCTACATCTTTTTCTATTGTGTTCAGATACGCCTTTCTTTTTTCTTTTCCTTTTTTGTTGGATTGCCTTATTTATTTACATTTCTAATGTTATCCCCTTTCTCAGTTTCCTGTCTATAAACTCCCTATCCATCCCCCTCCCTCTTCTTTTATGAGGGTGTTTCCCCACCCATCGCCCAGACCCCTCCACACCTCCCTGCCATGACCAACTCCTTTCTTTACTTTTCTTTACATTAGTAAAATGTGATCATGAAAGGAAGCTAAGTAAACCTGAGACTGAAAATAGTGCCAGGCACCCAGGAGAATGATGTGGGAGGATCACCATTGTGAGGGCAGTCTAGAATTTTAATTAATTACTAAACTTTAGGAAAGAGAATTTGCTGATAGTGACTGAGGGACAGCCTGTTAACTTTTCACAGTTCTTATCCTCAGTCATATTTTCTGTAGCCCTGGCTTCCTGGAGGTAACCAACAAGCCTCACGGAGGTAACATGGGAACACTTCACGACTGTGTCTGGAAGTTCCCTGAATTATTGCCTCTGAAAGTGCCTTATGAAAGGGCAGAACTTTAAATTCCACAAAGTTGATTTCAAAGGGTCCATTCAGTGCCGGAAATTACAACAGAGCATTTACAGGCATTGAAAAGAAGGACCCAGTGTTAAGTTCCATTTCTTAAAGGGCCCACAGTGGTGGGTGACCCACATACGCCTGGTAAAGCAGAATCATGAATCTCCAAATGGTCCCGTGGGTGGCTACCTACATTTTTTTAAAAAAAATAAGAATAGGCTATTGACAAATCAGACCACTTGTAGAGGAGTGAGGCCACTGTCACCAACTCTTAGAGAATATGTACTCCCTGTGAGACAGAAAGGAAAGTTGTCTTTTGATAGATTCACAGTCACAAAAACATTAACTACCAATAATCAGTAAGAGTTCTTTGGAAAGGACTCAAATAATTCTTCCTAATTTTCCTAACTCTTCTCCTCTAATATTTAAAAATAAAGAGGAAAAAATGCTCACAAAATGATACTCTGAAGGAGAAGGTAGACAGAATGTAAGATCCAGAGGATGGGGAAGAGTGCTTCAAATGTTGCCTTCTGGACTTGCCATGGCTAGCATACTGCATGAACTCACAAGGCTTAGTGTTATCACCGTAAGACCTGACCAAGATTGAATCACTCTGAATGTAGCATAGATGGTGCAGATGACTTCTAGCCCCTTACTGAAGGTCAACTGGTATCCCGTTATATAGGGTCAATTGGTACCCATTACTGAGGGTCAACTAATAATTCCTCAAGTACTATTTTTGAGGGTGTGGCCACTGATGCAGTTTTCATGCTTCAGTGATTGCATTACCCATGCTCAGATGGGCAACGCAAACTTGTTTAGCTGGTTGTCAAGGAAAGAAAATGTCCAAAAGATGCTCCGACATATAACAAGGACACATGCTCCACTATGTTCATAGCAGCCTTATTTATAATAGCCAGAAGCTGGAAGGAACCCAGATGCCCTTCAACAGAGGAATGGATACAGAAAATGTGGTACATTTACACAATGGGGTGCTACTCAGCTATTAAAAACAGAAAAGAAAAGGGAAAATAAAAAATAAACACAATGCCTTCTTGAAATTCATAGGCAAATGGATGGAACTAGAAAATATCACCCTGAGTGAGATAACCCAGTCACAAAAGAATAAACATGGTTTGCATTCACTGATAAATGCTTATTCACCCAAAAGCTTGTATAAGCAAGATACAATCCACAGACCATATGAAGCTCAAGAAGAAGAAAGACCAAAGTGTGGATGCTTTAGTCCTACTTAAGGGGAATACTGAAGGGAGGAAAATACAGGGAGAAAGTGTAGATCAGAGACTGAAAGAAAGGCCATCCAGAGACTGCCCCACTAGGGGATCCATCCCATTTACAGACACCAAATTCAGACACTATTATGAATGCCAAGAAGTGCTTGCTGACAGGAGTCTGATAGAGCTGTCTCCTGAGAGGCTCTGCCAGAGCCTGACAAATACAGAGGCAGATGCTTGCAGCCAACCATTGGACTGAGCACTAGGTCTCCAATGGAGGAGTTAAAGAAAGAACTGAAGGAGCTAAAGAGGTTTGCAACCCATAAGATTAACAACAATATAACCAACCAGACCCCCACACAGAGTTCCCAGGGACTAAACCACCAACAAAAGAGTACACACGGAGTGACTCATGGCTCCAGCTGCATATGTAGCAGAGGATGGCCTTGTCTGACATCAGTGGGTGGAGAGGCCCTTGGTCCTGTGAAGGCCTGATGCCCCACTTTAGGGAAATGTCAGGGTGGGGAGGCAGGAGTGGGTGGGTGAGTGGGGGAGCAGGGAGAGGGAGGATGGGATGGGGGTTTCCAGAGGGGGAAATCAGGAAAAGGGATAACATTTGAAATGTAAATAAATAAAATATCCAATAAAAAAAACAGAAAAAAGGAAAGGAAAAAAAGACAGACATTGAGTTGGTAGGTAGATTTATGACTGAATATGGAAGGAGTTAGAGGAGGGAAATGAGGTTAGGTTTGATATCTTAATTTATACATATATAAAAATGTGAAGAATAAAGAAAACTTAAAAATAAAAATAATCATTAATTCAAGAACTATAGTTGGCCAACTCTTGTCGGTTGCATGGGAGAGAGGTGTGGTCAGAAAGAGTGTAGTGGGCTCCAGTATGGTAGGAAAGAAGAAGGGAGACACGTGACCTTACTCATGAGCTGCCCAACTTCCAGGCTTATGCTAAAGGACAAGTATTTAGTGACATTGTAGATAACGCCACAGGAGATGATTCTTCTCTGTTTAAGTCAAAACAGTGTGAAATTCCATCTGATCCTAGAGCCCTCACACACAAGAGAGTCATGGAAAAGCCATCTTTCTCTCTGAAGAGGACATCATTTTTTTTTGCCATCCAGTCCAGAACGATTATACGGGAAAAATTGACCTCTCTAGGAATGGTTAGCAGACAAATAGTCAGCAATATGGAAACGAACAACCTGAGGGGCTAGCTGTCAGAAAGACAATGTGCCACTGGAGTTATGAACTCATTAATTAAATATCACTGTATCAAATGGGCTATGAGCTATTAATTCGAAAACTATTACTGGCTTTGAAGTTAAAATCATAAGCAAGGCAATTAAAAAGTAACTTCTCTATGTGAGTGTTAGGGGAATGGTGTATCTGTTTATGTACATCAGGCCTTTAATTGGGGATAGAATTGCTCCCTTAAAAGTAATGATCAAACTACCTTTTTTATTGTAAAATCTGGATGGTATAGTTAGATGAAAATCTACAGTATTACCCCAGATGCAGTAATCCAGGCAATGTATACTAAGCTTCTCTTCTGTATAAGTACATAGGGATTTTTTTATTGACTAATCAAAGTCAGGAGTGTTGAAAGAACTTGATATTTGCTTATACTTTTTTCCCTCTATGAACCTTATCTTAAAAAGGCTCAACCAAACCTAGAGTGGTTGCTACAGTTTTGATGTAGATGGTACTTTAATGGGTCAGGTGCTAAAGGCTATGGCACTACTGGAAGGGTAATGCCTTTAGGATTTGGGATGACTGAGTAGGAAATTAAGAGCACTGGTGACATACTCTTAAGGGGAGTTCAAGACTCTGGTCTCTCTGCCTCTTTCCCTGTTGTTCTTGGCCATGATACAAAAGGTTTTCTTAAGCCTATCCTCTAGACCAGTCAGTGTACTCTTGCCACAGGTACAGAGCCATAAGACTATTAACCACGAACTTGAACTTGGAAAACTAGAATCTAGAATCAAAAACAAACCATAACTTTGTTTTCCTTAATATGCATAATAATTTGTGCATGTGTATGCATGTGTGCATGCATGCGTGTGTGTGTGTCTGTGTCTGTGTGTGTATGTTGTGTGAGTGAGTGTGTGGAGGATATGTGTGTTGCAATATTGTGTTTGTATGTATCAGTGTATGTATTCAACATAGCATCCTGCATAAGTGCATAAGCATGTTTGTAGAAGCTAGCAACAGATGGCAGGAGCCTTTCCTCAAGTATATACATCTCTCTCTCACTCTCCCTTTCTCTCTCTGCGTTCCTCCCTTCCTCCCTCCCTTATTCCCTCCCTTCCTTCTTTTCTTCCTTCATTTCTTCCTTCTTTCCTTCCTTCTTTTTCTCCTTCCTTTCTCACTGAAACAAAAGCTCATGAATTTGCCTGGTCTAGAAGACCAAAGAACTTCAAGACCCATCTACTTGTCTTCTTTGGTCCTCCTAGCCCTACCTTCCATCCCAGCCCTTGGGCAACAAGCAAGTGGAACCATACCACAACCCACAATGTATAACTTTTCCAATGGGTTCTGGGAATCCAACCTCAGATACCAATATTTGAATGGCAGGTCCCTGCATCAACCGCCACCTCCTGAGCCCTCTACATCATAAAATTAATCCTAAAGGCCAAAGTCTAATGTTAGTCTTGTAAGAAGAACTGAATTCCTCTTCCTTCCAGTTCTCATCTGCCCCTTCCTTGCCTTCACATCCCTACTCTACTTGTGTGGGCTTTGTTTTTCTTTTTCTCGTGTGCATGAATTCTCTTCCATTTTGACTATGTCTTTCTCTATCATGGTTCTATACATCACTGAAGCAGCCAGAAGAATCTTATAGGAATTGTTCCTTTCTCACTAAGAGACATTAATTGAGAACAAAGGAACATTGGCTAGGAAAAGAAGCCATTTCTTTTAGCATTTTCGTTGTTTAGACCAAGACACCCTTTGCTTCCTATCACACAGGCACCAACCACTGCTGGTAGGGGTTTGATTAATGGACCAAAACTTATTCTGAAGAAAAATGGATGCTTTTAGTGGATTGGAGACAGAAATGCCTATAGTTTATAACCAGTGGCAAGCCACTCTGAAAGAGCAGCTGGAGACTTTATATCTATTTAGTTGTGGTTTGTAGAAACTTCTATGATTTTTTTTCCTCAGTGCATTCTAAAAGGTTCATTTATTCCTCCAAAGTGCAGCCTTCCTTTTCTGTGACAAAACAAAAAGAATGGTGTACAATCTTCCCTTGGCACTGGAAGCCATCACCAGCGGGGAAATTCATTCATCCAGTAGGTGTGTGTACAGAACGCCCTTCATGCAGGAAGGTGTGCATCCAGGAAGTCGAGACTCAACTCTGAACTCAGCAGATGAATAGCCTTGTCTTCATGGACCTTGTCTTCCTTCTTTCTATGGTTTAATGGAGTGAAAGAAAATATCGAGGAGACAAAGAATGCTTGGCACACAGAAGATAGGACAGGCCTGGCTTCCTTCACATAGGATATGTAGCTTTATTCACCAGTTAATATCAAGCAGTCCTGCAGACTACATGTTTATGTTCCACCAAAATCTATGAGCTTGAGTTCAGCTGTCAATGCCATGGACATGGCAACTCTGGGAGGTGATCAGGTAGTGACGGTGGAGTCTACATGAACTATATTAATACTTTTACAAAATAAGAAGATCCATAAGCTATCCATGCCCCTGCCATGTGCTTTATGAGAAGATGTGACCATTACTCTCTGTGAAACAGAAAGAGAGATGTCCTCAGAACTTATCCGTGTTAACCTCATAGTTTTGTTGCTCCCAGACTTCAGAATTTAGGACGCTTTTGCTTTGTTTAAATCACTCAGGTCATGGCATTTTTGTTTCGGCAGCCTGGACTAGCACAGGCATCAAAGGGATAAAGGGGGCTAAGGAGGGATTTGGGAGCAATGCTACCAACAGAACACTCCGAGAAGCAATGTACTACAGTGCCCACTTTGGTACCAAGCAACGGGGGCTCGAATTCCAAAATTTCCAATTAAACGATGTAGGTTATTAAAAATCTAACCCTCCATGAGACTCACTTTTATCATTTGCTTAATGGGGACCCTACTCAAAGGGCTTTGTAAGGATATAATAGGATAATATATGTAAAACACTTAACACAGTGTTTTCTCCACAGCAGGCAAGTATGAGCATCCCCATGAGGCTTCAGCTTGTTTTGACAGCCAGAAGCCTGCTAAAGAAATGCTGGCAGACTCTCTTTCATCCAGGTGCAACCAAGCTGGGGAGGAGGATGTGAAGAGGGAGAGAGCCTGTCTGATGTCATCCCCTGGGTTCATGAAGGCACATGGGTAGTTAGTGTCCCCTGGGCCAGACAGAAATTTTGTAAGTTTTATGAGTGCTGAATTCTGCAGAACTGTCACACATTTTTATGCACAGCTCCTCTGGAAATAATTTACACTGTTTACCTAAAACAGAGCCAAGACCATCAGATTAGCAAAATCCAGGATTCATATTTATCCTGCCGTTAATGAATGATGAGATGGGGACAGAGGCACAATTATGCCATCATAACAGATTTGCCTCATTTCCTGCAGTAGAAACAAAAAATGGAGGGAAAAAGCTGCATTCTTTCTAAGTTTTACTTGGGCATCAATTTTCTATCCCAACTCAACCCCTGATTCTTTTAAATATGGGTAAATAAATCACAACCACAACTCATAAAGCTTAGACTCTCTGAACTCTCCAAAGAGATACTTAGTGTAATTAAAAAAATGAAAATCTATCATTTAAAAACAGTTTGGCATGGCATATTTATATTCTTCATGATAATACCTAAAAATCTAATGTTTATTTGTGATTTTTTTTTCTAGCTGAATAGACAAAGGCAAAGGAGGTCTCTATTCTCACTTCACAACCATTAATTTGAAACTAGAAACCATTGTAGGAGAGAGAAGCTAGAAACCAGTATATGCAGAGAGAAGCTTGCATAGACAGGTTTCCAGGAGAAGGGAGGAGAAAATCATGAAATATAAAAATGTTCTTATCCCCATCTGCAAAATGAATAGGTTCTAACATAGTAGTTTATCTCATCTCCTGAAAAAAAATTGCTCACACAATCTATAAGGCTAAGATGAAATTCAGCCAGGCCAGCAAGTAGAGGTCATTTACTCTAGGTCTAACATAATTAATGAAGGCAAATGGGCAGTCCAGAAGGGATTTAAGGAAATTAATTTAATAAGTCATTGTGAAGATATTTTACATGGTTGGCTCTGTGCTAAGTGCTATGGGAAATACAGAGGCTGGAAACTACAAGGTCATTTGTTCAAATAAGACACATATCCAGGGCAAACACAAAGAGGGATGACAGGCTCATTAAACCCTAACCAACTTTAAAAATCTTTCATAAAACTTTCTACACTTGAGTCAATAGGTTCCACATTCTACTACTCTTTTAACTTCAGATCCGTCTTAGATGCATACTTCAGAAATTGAATATGCTGGCATGGTTTGACCCACTGTATTAGTATCACGTTTGTTTGGTTAGTTGGTTAGTTGGTTTGTTAGCACATATACAAAATTAGGTCAAACTTAGATGCCATCAGAAGCCGCTTACAAAGAAAATTCTCTTTTAATTATGTGTACTTTTCTCAGAACAATCCAAAAAATAATAATATAAACTACTTTCATGATATATATATAATATAAAATGAATAGATTACCTTCATTAAGTATATGCATATAACTACAATTAATATATATGAATATAGTCCATGAATTTGAAACGGAACAAGTAAGAATATATGGGAGGCAGTGGTTAGAGGGAGGACAGGGAAGAAGAAATGGTACAATTCCATTTCAAAAAATATAAGAAAAAAATTAAAATCTGCTTCCGTTGTATCTGCATTGAAATTTCAAACCAATGCCTCTTTATGGCAGAATCTCATTTAAAACACATTGAAGAAAGAATGCCAGAATGCAGCCTCAGTTTCTCCACCATGATACACTGGAGAATATGGAAGAGGCCAGACAAGAGACCGTTGGCAGTCTCTCAGAGAATATTAAAAACTGCCAACAGGGCTCAGGAGAAATCACTAGTGGGGAAACCATCTGAAATATGAGCATACCAGTGGGAGTTCAGATAGCCAGCACCCAATAAAAAAGTCCCTTGCTTACTGGTAATTTGGGAGCTTGGAAAGTGGAAACAGGAGTTTCCCCCAGGCAAGCTGCTAGCTAGAGTAACTGAATTGACAAACTCTGAGATCCCCCAAAGTCTCTGTCTTAGAGTGGGGGAAGATACCTGATGCTCACAACTTGTCTTTACATACATCGCTACATATACCAACACACACACACACACACACACACACACACACACACACACACACACACACACGAGGGAGAGAGAGAGAGAGAAACATGCAAACACACATTCGCAAGCACATATGCAAATGCAAACACACACATTTTCAACTTACAAAAAGTACCAATATCATCAGTAAATAGACATTATTATTTTTCATCTTCACATATTAAGAATCTTATATCTATTAGGTTCAGTAAATCATCGAGTCACAAAACTAGAATAACACTGATGTGATATGTTTGTTACATGTGAGTCTAGTACATGGTCGCACCCAGTTCACATATTTACCAACATTATATCAATATGTGTATTTTCTGTGATTCATTTTATTCCTGCTAACACATTTCACTGATTTCCTTGGTTCTTTATTATGTTAATCTAGCAAATTAAGGTAGGCCAGTGTTCCTTCACAAGGTCTAAAAGAGAGTTTAAGTTGACTAGGAGGCTATATGGGATGGTCCTTCCCAATTTCAAGAAACTCTTCCATTTCATTGACCAAGTAAAAATGATAGCTTCCCTCTCTTTCTTCCTCTCTCTTACCTCATGTATGCCTTTAGAGGTGAAGTACCAAGACTCACTCTGAGCTGGAGGAATATGATTACCAAAAATGTATGTGTTCACATTGAATCACCATGCTTCCTTACCCACGTTGTTTTTCCTGGAATCTAGATTCCTAGACATAAAATATAGGTTTTGACAAAACCACATCACTAACCTAACTGAATTTCATAGTTATGGTGTGGCATCCATCCACCACATTACCCTACAAGGCATATGCTAATACAAAAGAGGGGAAAGGAGGCACTGAGGGCTTTGTCATGTTCCACTACTGACACAGGAGGAGAAATGGAAGGAGAGAAAGAAACAGAGAGGACAGGATGTGTGGGGAACGGCAATACAGAGATACGGAACCCCAACAAAACAAAAGTAAATGAACATGAAATCAAGCCATGGCCATCTCTCCGCTCTCCTGTCTTCACAGTGAGAAAAATAATGTATTCAGTGCATGAACAAGAACAGAGTGCCATGAAAAGAAATGTCTAGAGAATCAAAAAATATTCCTAAAGATTAAATTCACTGGAAAAGATACAAGTTAGATTTAGAAAGCAGCCAGAGAGAACACAAGGAAAGGCAAAGACGGAAAATAGAAAAGAGAAAGCCAAACAACAAATCAAAAGATAATCAAAAGGCCAGCCCACCTTGTTCAACAACCAAACAATATGAATTCCACTGAGTAGGAGCCAAAGAATTAAAGGTGAGTAAAGACAGGCAGCAACAAAGAGATTTGAGCTGGCCTGCCTCTGAAGCTGGCCTTGGTATTGGCAGAAGCTGGCCTAGCACTCTGAGCTGGCTGGGCCTTACTGTTCTCCTGCCCAACTTAAACAATGTCACAAAAATTACCATCACAAAGACCACTGTGTGACTATGGAAAATAAGACAACTTCATAATCATATGGGGCATAGGCAAAAGCAAGAATATTTTTAAATCACACACACACACACACACACACACACACACACACACACATACATCGAAATGGCTCCTCTAGCCAGTGCTTCCTTTTAAGTGCAATTTTAGCAACTTTTCATTTGCCACACCTTCTGGAAAGGGATGACTGAGATTTTCCACTTGACTTCACCCATTTCCTAACAGTATAACAACTAGAACACAGACATCTCCTTTCATGTTCCAGAACTCCTCATTAGGTCGACTCCTAGAGTGTTGCTTTAGTGGACTCCAATCTGAAATGATTCGTTCTTCAACTACGGACTGAATCAAGAAGTATCTATGCTATTTTCTCGAGGAAGAGGCTGTAAAACTAAACAAACATGGACAAATAAAGATTGTATTGAAAAGAAAATTCAACACAAAAGAAAAGCTTATGAAATTCCAAGTCAAGGGAGAGTTGAGAACAAGGACTGGACATCAAATCCAGAAAAAACAGCCACAGAGGGAAAATATGAGGATATCTCCAAGACTAAGGATTTAATTAGGACAGTGTGGATGTAAAGGTATCAAGAAGAATACATTGACACTCAGGAATTAAGTTAAATTTAAAGAAAATTCACATTTTCTATAGTGAAAAAGACAAATAAAAGATAAGATTACTACTAATAACTCAAAAATAGTTATAAAGAAGAAATAATACTACTAAATGTACTAAATCATACATCTAAATTACTTCATAGGCGAACAATGGAAAAATTAACCAAAATCTGGGATATTATCATTAATGATGAAAGGATAAATGTGAATGGAGTGATATAAGATAAATATATATTTAATGATAAAGAGTCAGTAAAATGTGTATAGATTGCTATCTGTAAGCAGGTTAGAGCAGGTGAAAGACAAGGCTAGAGCCTATGATTGGACAGTAGAAAAGGAAGGCAGGTTGAGAGTTTTTGAGAGGCGGGAGAGATAGGAGAGAAGGAAGAAGGAAAGAAGATGGAGGAAGAGAAGAATGACTCAGATCCATGTGGTTTTAAATAGCCACAGATAGCTATGAAAATCATATAAGGGATGGATAATTTCAGAACAATGTGTCTTATCTAGGTGGACAGTTTATATCAATATCAATTGGCTCTGAGTTTATTGTGTGAATGTTTTGTGGGGTGAAAATTTCTGATAAAAATCTGATTGATCAATTACAAGCCTAAAGAGTTTTGATTTTGCTGGGTTACAGGGATTTGTGACGGTTAAACATGAAATGGGCAGTCGTTACATGGGACTGGTGTTGCATCCCCCTGCCATGAGAACTTAGCAAGATGGAAGATTGCTGCTGGAGCTAGCCATGAAGCTAGCAAGAGCGCTGGCAGCAGCGTGGGTTGGTACATCCTTTTTCATTATTTCCCCCTACAGTTTGAAATGTAAGTAACTCTATTATAACACATATATGAAAATTTTCATGAAATAGACAAGAGACCATCATGACAGCAACAATTCAGCTGATTACAGAGAAAACCATGACCAAAGAATCAAGTGAAGTACAATGGGAGATATCCAGGGAGCCCAGCAGAAGTTCTGGGAGATAATGCAAGAGAGTCAGGGGCTGCAGCATTCCAGGCTCTGTGGTCTCTGTTAAGAGGTTCAAAAAAAAAAACAGATCAAAATGGAGGAATAGGTTCTGACCAAGAAGAGGTGCCCTTCAAATTCCATTTCCATGGGTTATGTGACAAAAGGATAAAATACTTTTCAAAGAGGGCCAAGATGATGAGGGGGTTCTCGCTCTATTGTCAATGGCATGGAATATGAGTGCAGTAGGTTGAACTGTATAATGCTGAGACACAGCTATGGTGAAGTCACCTTCAGAATGGAAAATATATAATTTGCAGTGATCCCCACAAGATGTAGAGAAATGTAATTCGGATACTTCTAGTTTGTGTAACTGAATAGAGGCTTGTAGACACAGGAAAGTGGATGGTTGCTGCCAAACAGGAGGGTTTGAGATCTGCAGAATATGGTCACAGCTACTGAGCAAAAAGCACTGTCAAGAAATCTTAGTGAAAGCTGTGAATCTAAGCCTCGGTGTACACCTACCCCAACGCTACCCCCATAGCTGCCTCTGTTCCCGCCATCACCTCCTCCAAGAACATGGATGTGCATCCTACACACGCTGATCTTGATAAATCTGCCAGGAATGTCTTCACCAAGGGCTATGGCTTTGACTTAACAAAACTTGATTTGAAAACGAAGTCGGAGAATGGATTGGAATTTACCAGCTCAAGATCTACATACACGGAAAACACCAACGTGAACGGTAGTCTGGAAACCAAGTACAGACAGACTGAGTATGTGCTAACATTTAAAGAGAAGTGGAACACAAAGCAACACTCTGGGCACTGAGATCACTGTGGAAGACCAGCCTGCTCATGGTTTGAAGTTGACCTTTGATTCATCTTTCTCACCTAACACTGGGGGAAAGTGCTAAAATCAAGACAGGGTACAAGAAGGAGCATATCAACTTGGACTGTGATGTGGAATTTGACATTGCTAGGCCCTCAATCCAGAGTGCTCTCGTGCTTAGCTATGAGGGATGGCCGACTGGGTACCTGATGAATTTCGAAGTCCCGACTGACCCAGAGCAACTTCACAGTTGGTTACAAGATGGACTAATTCCAGGTTCCTACTGATGTGAACTACGGGACAGAGTTTGGTGCCTTTATTTACCAGAAGGTGAGCAAGAATTTGGAAACTGCTGTCAATCTCACCTGGACTGCAGGAAACAGTAACACTTGCTTTGGAATAGCAGCTAAGTATCAGGTCGACCCTGATGCCTTCATTTCGGACAAAGTAAACAACTCCAGCCTGATCGGCTTAGGTTATACTCAGACCCTAAAGCCAGGTATCAAACTGAAGCTGCCAGTCCTGCTGGATGGCAAGAACGTTAATGCGGGTGGTCACAAGCTTGATTTAGGACTGGAATTTCAAGCAGAAATAAATATTGTACAATTGTTAATTTTAAATATTTTTGCAGCATAGCTACCTTCATGATTTAGTGTACCTTTAATTTTGTATGTTGGGGATGCAAGAGTTGATAAATCCCACGTTAGATCTCTAGGCTAAGGATGACTTGGCTTCAAAGTGTTTACAATTTCAGAGGTAGAGCAGAAACCCCATTCCAGAAGGGTCCTGTTTAGCTGTTGGCATGGGTTGGGGAGGAGCCCTTATAAAGATGCCAGGCTATGTGGACCCTTTGAAATTCTGTACTCAGTCCCCAGATGAAATTGTGACTTCCCAAACATCAAATCCTGGTGTCCCGATCTTATCTGCTCGGAAGCACGTACACACCTACGTGAAAGGGACTTTTAGACCGATGGTCACGCCCCGTTCCCATCGTGCCCTGTTCCCATCATGCCCTGTTCCCATCATGCCCTGTTCCCATCGTGCCCTGTTCCCATCGTGCCCTGTTCCCATTGTGCCCTGTTCCCATCGTGCCCTGTTCTTGTCCTAGCCCATCAGTTACCTGTTTGACACCAAAAGTAGTCTTTACGGTGTGGTTAGCTATTTCTTTTGTGCCATTTTAGGGTGGAGAGGGTGAGCATGATGGAGCCAGTCACCCAGGACTTAATTCTTCCTTGTGTTGTGGTGTGTTTTTTTTTTTAATTCTATTTTTTTAATTCCTTTTTTCACCATTGCACCAGAATATAAAATTGCTTCCGGGTTCTCCGGCTCTGAGCTGGATGGGTGATTGTGGTCACACCCTGACAACACTAGGAATCTAAACTGACTCCTCATGTAGCTTCATCACTCTTTTTAGCTGTTTGATGGGAACATTATAGTCTTCCATTTTGTGTGGAATTAGCTCCTCCCCTTCGAATGCTGTAATTAACATCACAAAATAAAACCTGAATAAAATAAAAAAAGAAAGATGTGAACCTAAAATTCAGAACTATATGAGACCTATGTTTTCTTTGTTGATGTTTTTGTTGCTGTTGTTATTATTTTTGTTGTTCCCCCCACCCCCGGCAGGAGGAAGTGTCTCTGATGATGGCTGAGCAAGGTACAGACAGATCTATGAGTGTAAGAAAACGTCATTACAAATTATGTTCCCCCTGCATTCCTTTAGTAGAACGGTAGTATTTGATTTTTCCCCAGGACCCTAGCCTATCTAGTATCAGATTCTTGATTACCCAAGCAATATTAGGTATGGATTCCATCCCAAGGATATTGGTCAGTTACTATAGCAAAAACGTATCTTTCAGGGAGGTCATCATAGTAGACCAAAGGGCATTTACCTTTCTCCTTTGGTAGCGTATAGAGTACCTTCCCGTATCATGTGAGGATTCTAGGTAGGTACCAGCTCGATTTCTTTCTCTTTCTTTCTTTCTTTCTTTCTTTCTTTCTTTCTTTCTTTCTTTCTTTCTTTCTTTCTTTCTTTCCTTTCTTTCTTCCTTCCTTCCTTCCTTCCTTTCCTTCTTCTTTCTTTTTATATGCAGTTTTCTAATTTTTAATTATTTTAATTGGATATTTTTATTTATATTTTGAGTGTTATCCCCTTTCCCGGTTTCCCCTCCAGAAATCTGTTATCCAATCCCCCTTTCCCCTGCTGCTATGAGGGTGCTCCCTCACCCACCAACCCACTCCCTCCCACCACCCCACTCTGACATTCCCCTATACTGCGGCATCCAGCCTTGGCAATACCAAGGGCCTCTCCTCCTACTGATGCAGATAAGGCCATCCTCTGCTACATATACAGATGGAGCCATGGGTCCCTCCCTGTGTACTCTTGGGATGGGGGTTTAGTCCCTGGGAGCTCTGAGGGGTTCAATGGTTGATATTATTGTTCTTTTTATGGGGTTGCAAAACCCTTCAGCTACTTCAGCCCTTTCTCTAACTCTTCCATTGGGGATCCTGTCCTCAGTTCAATGGTTGGCTGTGAGCATCTGCCTCTATATTTGTTAGGCTCTGGCAGAGCCTTTCAGGGGACAGCTACATCAGGCACCTGTCAGTATGCACTTCTTGGCATCAGCAATATTGTCTGGGTTTGGTATATGTATATGGAATGGTCCCCAGGTGGGGCCGTCGCTGGATAGCAGAATTATTTATAATAGCCAGAAGCTGGAAAGAACCTAGATGTCCCTCAACAGAGGAATGGATACATCTCCATCCTCCAGAAAATGTGGGACATCTACACAATGGAGGACTGCTCAGCTATTAAAAATAATGACTTCCTGAAATTCTTAGGCAAATGAATAGAACTAGAAAATATCATCCTGGGTGAGGTAACCCAATCACAGAAAAACACACATGGTATGCACTCACTGATAAGCACATATTAGCCCAAAAGCTCAGAGTACCCAAGATGCAATTTACAAACCACATGAAGCTCAAAAAGAAGAAAGACCAAAGTGTGGATGCTTCAGACTTTCTTAGAAAGGGGAACAAAAAAATACTCATGGGAGGAAATAATGGAGATCAAAGTGTGGGCAAGAGACTGAAAAGAAAGACCCCCAGAAATATGTTTTTAAGTGTATTCACAAAGTCCAAGCTTCATGTAGGATGTTTTGCTGGTGGGCTCAAAGAAGCTAGAAATGAGGAAGAAGAGGAGGAGGAGGAGGAGGAAGGCAAAGATGAAGAGGAAGGAGGAAGGGGAGGAGGAGGAAGGAAGAGGAAGAAGAGAAAGAAAGAGGAAAGAAAAGGAGGAGAAAAAAGGAGGTGTATTGTAAGGAAATACAAATTCCTGTCTACTTCAGTTAGGATTAGGTCCTGATAAGTCTGACATATATTGGAAATCCCAGAAGTAAAATTGTATTAGACTTCTTTATTTTATTAAACCCCAGAGTATGGTGCACAGAAAACCATGGAGTTTCAGTTAATTCCTCTGCCTTCACATGGCTACTAGAAGCTACAGTGGCAGCAGTGGACCATGTCAGAGTAGTAATGTAGAGTGTGTCACTAACCTAAGGAGAAACCAAAATCTGAATTTTAGGATTTGGTTTCAATTGGAATACTTGTAATGTTTGCACCATCATAAAGTTGAAATTATCCTAACTTAAACCAATGTATAGCATACAGCATGGGAAAATAGATGCCTTAGGACAGAGCACTAGGAAATGCAAATGTGTATAGGTTCATTAGACCATCAGCAGAGAAGGCTATGGGCCAGGATGTGCACAGAGATCCTTGTAACCAGGGAATGAAGGGAGAATTGGGAAATATCCTCGGGCATGACTGTAAAAGAGACACTACCAGTGGAGTGAGAGGAGAAAAGTTTGTCAAGTCAGTAGAAATGTAAAAAAATTTAAAAAAAAGTCCTTAACTGGTAAGGTTAATAAGGAGACAGGAGGAAATCCACCATCATTCCATCTTCTTTACTAAACTAAATGACCAGGTACTCTGTCTAGAGCAGAAGCCTTATTTTCCTTCAGCATACTTCTGGTTATGGGTTTTAATGTTCCTGTTTTGTTCCTACAGCCTCCATTACCACGTCATGATATATGGGTTATGCATTGCTTTTACTTCTCTTGGCCATTTTAAATATGATTCAGACTTTGGGGTCCTGGGTATCTTAGAAGCTTTGGCAATCCCTAACAGTGTAAATCAGAATAGTGTTGACCTTTGTAAACTCTCAACTAATTTTAGCGGTGTTGTAAACTCTGGTTTTCCTGAGGTTCAAGCCATTTCTCCATCTAAACGCACATCAGATAGAATCCTCTCTCTGAGTGTGTGTGTGTGTGTGTGTGTGTGTGTGTGTGTGTGTGTGTAGTGTTAAATATATATATATTATATTTTATATATTTATTATATAAATGTATATATTAGGTTTTGTCCCATTGATTCCTAATATATGCTTCTCCTTTCCCACCTATATGAATATGTGACAGCATGGTTTCTTTCCTAAAAGATAGGTTAGCCTCCAATTCATAAACGATTTATTATTTAAATGACAGAAATATAAGGTTCACTTTTTTTAGAAGATTAAATTTTTGGTAGGAAATGCATAGTTTGTCAGATATTTTGCATTCATCTGAATAAATTTTCCAACACATATCTTGGAATTTGAAACTCTTGTCATGAGGGTCTGTGCCATACTCTATACTAAGATTATATCATTTCTTCAACCAAACTGAATGGCATGGAATATACACATATGCTAATTGACTCAACAATTATGTATTTAGTGCACACTGTATGCCAAGATGATGCAACTTAATTTCCTTCACCTATCATCTCCATTTCCCTGACAGATTTTAATTGTTTTCCAGATGTGGAGGTTAGAGTACTTGAATGAACATATAAATCAGTAAGACATAGTAAAATAGTTTCAGAGTTAAAAGAAATTATAAAATAGTGAATCTGTGGCCAATCTAATTCTAATAGTATAGAGTTCAAATGAAGAATATTTTAAAACATTCACCAAGGATCAATGCTGACTATATTGCACGCAGCTTGTGTGTATTATCATAGGCAATTACCATAATGTTATCACACAATACTATTATCTTTGTTTTAACCCATGGGTAAATTCAAGTTCTTTTAAGGTTAAATAAATGTGTTTATGTCACACAGTAATTAGGTTTATGATCCTGATCTGCTATGTTGCAATTTTCCCCTGAGTATTTATATCATTTGGGGACAAAGGGGATGCCTAGAGAGTAAATGAAAAACTAATACATAGGAACAATAAAAAAGATTCCCCATGGCCTAGGAGATGGTGCAGTTTATGAAGTACTTGCTGTGGGATTGTGAAAACTGGAGTTCATATCTCAAGAACATGAGTAATAGTTGACTTAATAAAAGTATGCACCCAGAACCCCAAAATGCCTATAGTGAGATAGGAGGTAAATTCCCAGGAAACATGCAAGCCAGCTAGCCTCGTTTGCACAATGGTAAAAAGAGACCCTGCCTCAAAGGACTTACTGATACCACAGGTTTTCCTCCAACTTCTACATGCCTTGGCACACACATCTGCATGAACAAACACACACCACACACACACACACACACACACACACACACAATAATAGACTCTGTATTTTTAGATTGATGGCCGCACTTCCACACCTATGTTTTATAAAGGTTGGGGTTCATACCGCTCCTGAGTCTCTAGTGATAGTTTCTTTTGCTGAACTCTGTTATATGCAATGCCTGACCTTTCTGAATATTCAAAACTCCAGGACAGAAAACGGTTAGCTTTTAAAAGAGGCATCCTTCTGGCCACCATCTCTGTGATTGGGCTTCACTGGATCTTTAGAGGGTGTTTTCGGTGGGAATGATCTAACTTAGAGGAACATACTGTTGGAGTTTCTACAGACCTGCATGGTGACATAGAAAGCTTCCTAAGGAAAAAAATAAACCAGGGTTTGACATCTGCCCTTGCACATTTGGGTCCTTTATCACCAAAGGAGTTAGAAGTTTGAACCATTTAAGTAAAAACCACAGAGAGACTGACAGTCTGTCAAACAAGCAAACCAGTAACTTCAAAATACTACTATATTTGGGTGAAATCCTGATGAAAAGGATAGGAAATCGGATGTTCTAGAAGTACAGAGTCAGACATGAGAAACCCCTAACTCCCGTGAATTAGTGGTTATTATATGTGGAGGAAACCACAAACTTTGTTAATACTTTTCCCATCCACTGTGAAATATCAAAACTCGGCTGTGATGTAGCATTTAACTGCACATCGAATCAAGGGTCCGGTAATAGAAATTGCCTTTTTTTTGCAGTAGAAAACAGGGTTAGAAGCAAACCAAAATAACACATAAAACAGATCCCCACGGAGAAAATTGAAGGCTGATTCTAGCATGTAAAAATGGAGGATGCAATTCCTTTTTCTGTGAAAAGCTTTTTTCCTGGGGTTTTAAATTTTCCTCTTGATTATGTGTGGAATCAAGGGGTGTCTTAGTGATTGGGCCCAGGTATGGCTCTAAGGAACAAAAATGGGGCAGACCCAAACTGACAGGGACAGCTTCAGTTTTACACCCAACCAGCGAGGACAGAAATAAGAGACTCAGATCACTAGCACACTCTCATTTCTGAATTCTACAGCCTTATTCCGTCCAAATGATAACTGTATGTTGGTGTAAACAATAGATTCAGATCCACATAGGAAAGAGGAAAATTTATTATCCTGGCTAATTACAAAATTTAAAAAAAATGTCATCTAAACCCCGTGTTGTTGAAAGAGACCAAAAGAGTCCCAGACATTTTCTTACATCGCTCCTCGATACATAAATGTCTTTTCTAGAAAAAAAACAGAGGCTATCTGTAAATAAATATTTCTAATATAAACAGACGAGGAACAATTTTTATTACCCAGAAGCTGAAGGCTCCTGCATCTGTTAGCACACATCCATGTGAATTAGGTTCTTAACAAAGTTTAAAAACGTAGGCACTTGGATATAAACCAAATTTTGTGAGTAGAATGGGACACAGATCAAAAATCTAGCAGTGGATGTGTGGTGGTTTTTCTTTCTCTTTAAGACTTGACATACCGGAAATATGATCAGCTTTAATCTGTGAGAATTAGACAATGGGGAAGGGAGTGCATCAGCTACTGCACCACACTTTAGCAATGTTGTTTCATCATGTGTGCTGTTTCAGTAGATTCCTCTATCTGGATTGGAGTAGGGACTCTCCATGGAATGTTCTAGTGCCTTCTCAAGTAAGCATGAGGCCACATTGGAAGGATATTCGCCTAGAAATTTGCTTATTCCAAACACCAGAAATTATTGAAATCTCTAGTTTGCTGCACGCATTTACATTTTAAGTTTGTTAATGGGTGCATATAAATGCATTTTCTATACCATTAAATCTGTGGTATAGCAAATGGTCTTATATGCCCATTTCATTCCTCCTTACTTCCCCCTTCTCTTGTTTGTCCCATCTGTTTCTATGTTGATCTAATTTCAAAACAACCTTGGAAGGTACATTAGTACCTTGAAAAACAAAAATCACAGATGTAATTGGTCAATATCATAGAGATGTCTCTTGGAGATAAAAACTCAAACTGAAGTGGTGTAATAGAAAGAATGCCCTTGTATATATACTGTATATATCACTGATCTGCTCCTGTGTGTTCAATGTTCATTTTGAATTATCAAGCTACAGAAAAATCTATGCTCTGAACCCAATGAGCAACATGCCATCTCACATCAGGGGGAAATATTAAGTTATTCATCAATGATCCTCATAAAGCCTGCATATGAACTTTTAGTGTCACCAACAGTAATACGAAATATAGGCAACTCTGTGCTCACATATGTTTGTAAATCTACAGATCTACATATGTAGAGAGGAAATACACAGACAGACAGACACACACACACACACACACCACACACACACACACACACACGCACACACACACACACACACCACAAATATACACACACCACACAGCTAATTATTTTTTTTTTTGACATTTGATGTAACTGTCTCACGTTTACAGTTTTTTTTTTTTTTATTTTATTAACTTGAGTATTTCTTATTTACATTTCGAATGTTATTCCCTTTCCCGGTTTCCGGGCAAACATCCCCC